>NC_037590.1:5276247-5468421 GCF_003073045.1 Pomacea canaliculata | reverse complement strand
GTTCCTACTCGCGGAGTTTGTGGTGAGTAGTATATATTTGTGAAACTTATCGATTTGTAAATATATCAAGATGACTAAGTGTACAACACCTCTTATAATAGAGGTAGATGGCCAAAACTAGTTTTCGTCGCACTATGTGGAGATTCACCTCTGAATTCGATTTCGAGATAAAACAATAAAATCAGTTCCTGCAATCGATATATTGTGCATTTTGTGTGGTATTCAAGTGTTGCTAACAACTTCCGGGAATTGATGAACAGATACATTCGATAGGCGATAGTCTTGCTGGTGTGTATTCGATCCTGGGTAGTAAGAAAGAAACGACGCAGATGTTTTGCCCATACAGAATTCAGTAGATTTTTGCCACCAAATGGCAGAGCAGCTCCTTGCATGCGAGTATTCATTCGTTCACTTATCCTGTATCTGTATCTATGACATGAGATTCTAACAAAGGTGCTAGACAGTGGTGACGGCCTAATTACAATTGTTCACATAAAGGAACACCAAACCTCTATCACACTTCCTAGAAATAGTCATCAAGACAGAGACAAGGCACTCCATACCATTAGTTTCATTAGGGATGAAATATCAAAGATAATCATACGAACAAATAATCTCACAAACAGACGAGTTGAACTATACGCCACAATGCTTGGGTTTTTCTTCTGTTATCACAGATCACTTATTACTCTTTTTCACACATGGCCCTAGTTTTTCGTGAACTTGAGTGCAACTCCCTGTGATAGTAGCAAGCATCTTTCTGCTTTCTATTTTGTTCCAGCAGGGTGCTCTGCAAAGTTTACTAACAATTGATCTTAATCAACCAATAAGTATGAGTTATACAATATTATAAAATAATGATAGTACATCTTCTAACCTTTTAAATTTTTAACACTCTCCCCAAAATATAAGCGAAGGCAAAATATTTTTCTAGAGGGTATTACTAATTTTTAAAAGAGTTGGGTTTTGTTTGTTGTTCGCTTTTTTTTTCATGAATAAACAATCTTATATGTTCCATCCTCACTATCCTTGCAGTGCGTAGTGGAATGATGTCATCTCCTCGATGGTGAGTTGACATGTATAAATCAAACGGAGACGAGACCTCGGCTCATCAGTGCTACACAGGACCGAATGCTCTCATCACTCACTGGCTACTGTTGGCCCCGTGTAAGGACAAATGACAGTCATTTAGCAACAGAAAGCAGGAGTCGGCTCAGCCGGTTGGATGACATCTCTGCTCGAACGGTCCCGCTCTAGATCTTCACTAGGTGAGTGGAGCTAGCTCGCCTTGCAGGCCTCAGTAGTGACTTGATAATGCGCCCCATAATTTATAGGTCATAGGCGTTGGCGCCATACCTGCTGACTAGGCTTACTGAGTTATTCAGAGTAGGGAACACGCTAGATAGGAAATACGGATACGTGCAGTTGGTTAGCAGTTATATTTTCTGTATGAAAAGCGCATCAAAACCATACAACAATTTACCAACTAAATAACAGGCTAAGCCTGGCCATTGTGTGCGCTTGTAGATGTATGTAGAGAAAAGTGCTGCGCTCTAATACTTCATTTGAGAGACTCACCTTCTAGTGTTAGTCTTTCACCGACTTGAAGATTCGTGCATGAACTGAGAATAAAACGATGATAGGATCACAAAGCCGAAGTAATAAATTATCTATACCAGATCTCCGTGACAAAGAGGTGCACAAGTGAACTGGGTTGTAGACGAACATTGAGTATACAAGAAAAGCAATTATCCGACAGGGGCACACGCCAACACGCGCACCACAGAGGACGTCTCTCGGTCGTAACTGCACTATCACAACTTATATGTGGTATGACGGTTAACTCATAATAACAGTCCACAACGGTCGACAAATGTGGAACCATGGGTTTCTACACTATAACTGCTCCACGAGTCGAACATACAACGCAAAATGCCATGTCTTCGCGGTCGTCGTGTTACCATGGCTCTAGCCACAAGATACATCACCCTATCTGCTCACCACTAAGTCTTCAACGGGGCCCAATTGTTTCTCTCAGAACCATCCAGCAGCTTCCTCTTCGTCACAACTCCTAAGGGAAGGACTGTGGACTAGGTTGTCCTTGCTGGAGCGTGTCAAACCAAGCGGTGCAATGCTCCTTGCCGTTGGAAGGGATCACAAGTGTCTATACGGGTTGTAAATGCATTCACACTGATGTCTTGTAGATCTCACGTTTCTTTATTGGATGTGCTCATCATACTTTGGTTGAAAACCACACAGTTCTCGCAGGAATAAATTCTGGGGTAAATTTTGCGCATGTCAAGTTGTTGATACTCTTCCCGCGAAGCACCTTTTTCTCGTCATCGTTATCTCATATAGTTGTGTTAGACTTTCTCTCTGATGATACCTGTAGAGGTAGAGTTAAGAGAATGGATTTCTTCGACATACTTTAATTCTGTGTTACAAGTGAGCGAAGAACTTATTAAAGGATTTTCTATTCAGTTGCAAGTACACATGAAAACTGCAATAAAAATTGTAATCCTTGTTAACCCCTTAAATAAGTAAATCTCACTTTTTTAGTATGTGGTGGTTCTTTATGTCTGAATACGAGCTCTATGTCATGTTATATGCCAGCACGCGGATACTGGAATCATCTCCTTCGACCCCACTTCCAGGATCCTGACGGGCCTTTTGGTGTACCGGCAATTCAGCGCTGAGTAACTAATTATATCTGTTATTTCATGGTGACCCGATTACCTGAGATTTGCTCTACCCCCCGCTCAGTCTAATCCGATGTGGAAATAAATAACGACAGATATAGAACAGGAAGCCACTTTTCTTAGATAGTACGTAGGAGCAAATAGGAATTTTAACACACTGCTACATCTTGACGAACCCCTACTGCAGTCATAATGTTTGTACTATGATCTTCTTGTTTGATAACGAATCTCAAATACTCTCTAGGCCATTCCTCTGCATTCATAGGTGTCTACAACAACAGGTCTATCCAGATAATTATCTTGACTCGGTTGAGAGGCTGGTCCAATACCTTTAGTTCGGAAGATTTGCGTAAAAAAATCGGACCATGTGACGCCCAGGGCCTTGTACATCTCGGGCAAGCTAGGCAAAGACTTTCCATAGATGTCACGCAACCACAAAGTCATAGGGTAGGATTGTCAAAAATAATCATCGGCTTGCTAGCATACTCACTTCCTCTCTCTCCTGTAAGTTCGTAGATATGAGTTTAAAGATTTCACTGAAGTCCTATAGTCCATACCTGTAGAGCCTGAACAGTTCCACTTCAGATATCATTACCATTTTACTCGACGCACGCACCTCGTTCTAATAAATCTTTCACTCAAAGAAGCGATAAATTCATTCTCCCTCGTCTCGCTCATTTCTTTCGTCTCACATACAATTCTTTTTCGGTTCTGAGCGATGGAACCTAAATAAGTCTTAGCGCTCAAGAAAGACACATAACATGGCTAACGGACCGCAAGGATAGTGGGTTCCTGCATCGCAGTCACGAGCTTGTCCCATCCATTGTGATTATCTCTCTTTCATGGCTTAAAGAAGAGGAAAATTATTTATATCACCAATTGCACTATGAAAACTATCGTGAGGGTAACATATATACCAATATCATGTTACTACTGAGGAGAAGCAGGAAGATCGTAAATATGAAATAGTGTACAACGATGTCGAGAGTTCAGTTAAGTTGCGCACTAGGATTATTATCAACAGTTCTGAGACGGAGTAAGAAGTCGCAATGATTAAATTGTATAATACGAGTTACTATGTCCAGAGAGTTAATAAAAAGGTACAGGACAAATAGGTTGGACAACGTGAAATGAGTATGTTCTTTATTCTACAGACGAATTATTGTATTCCCTGTTATTCGCGGAGGATATCATGAGGTTATATCTAGTACTACAAATACAAATTTTTAATGTCCGGGAAGTTCGCAGCAGATACTAAGATACCGTGTCTTCTCGCTAGTCTTTGACTTTCAGTGATAGTTTTGGCGCACTCTCTACACAGTTTGGTGGAAGTGTGTTATCGTCTGTCGGCCCCTAGTGCTGAGTCAAAAAAGTTCTCATAGATCTGCGCTTTTTTTTCAAGACGGGAGGTATTTTGGAGACACAGTGATACGGGTTACGCTCGCACGATTACACAAGTCACTCAAGAATAAACGGACGTTCCTTCTTATGTTGTAATAACTTGATATACAGTCTCATCTCAGCAGATTGAGGTCGAGCTAACGTTAATCACGGCTGACTAGTCTCTCTACTAAAATTGTAGTCTTGGGAATAGGATACACAAAGACTAGCGAAATCTGACCGCACGGCGATCCCTCGTCTCTATTAACCGGGAGGCATGGCGAGAATTAAATCGAGTCACTATAAAAACGATCTGTCTAGAGTCGTTCTTTCGAATGTGCCACGCCCATGTATAAGGTGACAGACAAACACGGTGCGATATAGTAAAGTTGTCGCACCGAGCCTAACAGGATACTCAGAATAATAATATGAGCCAGCCGTTACCGCCCAGGACTGCTAATCGCAGCCAGGCTTGCCCGCACGGCATCCACCGTCACACCCCAGACAATAGCGCAGGGACCTAAGGGATGCCTCCTAACATTCCGGTGGTATTAAGAAACTGGAAGACAGTGTATTCAGATTCCTTTCTGGCATAACTCTGTCACATGGCCATATAAAAAGACCCAGGCTAATGATCAGCGGTTCAACTTCACTTTGCCGTTACATACTTACTATACACATTACTGCGTTACAATATTTGAAGTCCTCTTTTCCCCTCCTAAAGACTCACTGCTTAGAGTCAGAGCACCGAAACTAACCGCATCTCTAGAACAGCCAGAAAAGATATATAGTTCCATTTGATGGATGTCTCTGCTAGCCGTTATCGTGGTCTTCATTCTTAACACAATCATGATAGAGTATAGATAGTCCCTAATACGGGCGGTAAGTGAAGTTTCTTTAAATCTTTATACTTTAAAATGTAAAAGTCTTTAAATATTTTTTTTCAAAATTAGGTAAACAACAACAACACAACAACAACAACAACAACAACAACACAACAATAATAATAATAATAATACTGCATTCCTGGACAGCAATCGCAGATATAAACCGGATGCCCAGGATTGACTAGCCTGACCCTGCTGTTGCAGGTCTGAGATACATCAGCATCAAGAAAGCACCACAGTTGTCTCAAGCATGCTGATGGGTGCCACGGATGTATAGCTCTCTCCTTCCGCTCTTCTGGCGCGAAGTCTATGAACCAACGGTATCTCCTTCCTGTGCTGGTCCGGACTACAATCAGAGTCATACATTACTATCCCATTATCGCTTGATGGTTTGACCCCACGTCCTCACGCGAAACAACCATTCTCTGATATTCAGCCATTTAACTGACAGTGTCTTCTACTCATCATTACTGACTATCACAGCCCGACATAAAGCGTACTAATACATTGCTTACTATTGCCCCACCTGTAGCATATAAACAACCTCACGTGATGAAGTTGCTTCCTGTGTAAGTTTTACTGATCCGGCAGCTAACCAATGTCACTCTGAGAATATATTTTGAAAAAAACCAACGTTTATCTGATGGCCCTTGCCCAAATGGCCGTCTCCCTCCTTACCTTGCTTACTACGAAGACAGATGCCTGCTCATATCATTTTTTTTTATTGCTTCTTCTTGTTATGCAGTCCATTCGTGTCGTGCGCACACGGTGTGCAGATGGGGGCTACGGGTGTATGACGGCCCTACGGCGTGCTGACCAGTTGCCAGGCGTTGGGCAATGAACACGTTGTTTGCGCGCTACCTGGGCCGCTACGTCATGCTGGCCATCGGCCGGGGTGGCGGCGACACCAGCACCGCCATCACCAGATGCTCTCTGGAACCCAGTTGGCTCCTCAGTCGGCTCTTTTCTCATCCTCCCAATAATGTGTGTCGGGCATCGGAGGGTGTTATGCAGGCTCAGCTGTCCTGTGAGTTGTGCTGATTTTCTGCAACCAGTTCCACGCAGAAAAATAAGACCATTCAGTTATTCAAATTGCCAAACAGTCAGCTTCAACAGACCGGTCTTACCGTTCGAACACATGTCTTGTACCACCTAACCACACCACCACACCACCACCAAACCACCACCACCAAGCGCTCACAGACCACCACTAAACGACCACCAACCACCACCACCGGACCAAGGACCACCACCACACACACCAGCAATATGTGCCACAAAGATACAATGATTTGTAAAAGCCGAGGTCGTCTCCACAATCGACTGATTGTTTGTTTTGTTTTCAGCTTTGATTGCCATGGTGTTCCCGAACAATATCAACCGGAGCTTTCCTCCGCCTTCCACACAGCCAAAGCCACCTGGCTTCACTCTCACCTTTCCTCCTCGCTCGCTTCTTTTGCCTGCGAGAACGCATCTACTGTTGATAGGATATTGTCGCTGTCGGCTACCTGGGCTACACTATCCATCGTGTGAGATTCAACGTGGCCATCCGCAGAACAGGAAGAAACATCATCAGCGAGATTACTACGGACCTTGCCAAGGGCTCGACATGGAGGTCAAAAGTAGAGAAAATTGTTGTCGATCAGAAAGTCGACAAAGAAATAGAATTACTAAAATGTGTGAAAGAAAGGCGAAGTATGGTTAGTACTCATGTTATAATTATTACCTGACCACTGTGGACTAAGTTCACAAAAGAGTTTTCCTCACGTTCACCAATAGATTCCAAAAATCACAAGAATACCATGACAGTTACTCTGCTCTCTCTCCTCCACACACACACAACGATGATATATTATTTCACGGGTAACTGTTTACTGTATTTTTTTCGATGCTAAATTAATTGCTTATTACCGCAATTAAAACTTCTTAACTTTTACTCAAGTATATAATCTACCAGAATGGTGTTCGGCCTTTTGTGTAAACACTTAAAATAAAATAACATAAGTGATACCATTGCTCATTGCTGAGGCATAGCATGGCTTTCTGAGTTGATATGTAAGCTCTGTAAAACAATAAGGATTTGCTCAATAATTTATTGTGACAATGTGGGATAATTTAAAATATATCTCACCATATGCCAGCAAATTAGCAAACTGCCTTGTAAACTTGTTTTTTTGTGACGGTTAGTTTTAACTCGTGTATGAACGGGTGAAGGTGCGATCCACGAAGGGGTTGAGCCAACACTGGAAACACAACTAGCATATGTCATTGATTGATGCAAATGGCGAATTTTCCCAACTGCCAACGATCCACCTCGTAGCAGTGGGTATCTAAGCTGTCTCTGTCGTAATTCGTACAGAGTTTATTTTTTTTTTGAGTGACTAACTAGAGTTACACATACAGACCGTAAAACAGCGTGCAAGAAATTATTTTGACAATTTGTATAAACTTTGAAACTAATTTTAAATGAATTTCTGTTGTTTCTTATGTTCGTAGAGTTCTTATATATTTTGCTCACGTAGCAATATCAGGTGTATATGACCTTGTACAAATGAAATCCAGACATTCTGAAGGTAGGGTAACATTCCAATCGATGAGATGATTTTCAAACTCCTTAGATGCCAGGTAGAACTATTCACAATAAAACGCTTTTTCGGTTTAAAACTTACAAATGTGTGTAACATTAAGACGTATTTGCTACGAGTAAATGTCACAATGGTCGATTGTGAAAAATAAAGGTGCAAACATTTTTTTTATTTTCTCTTCTGTGCTTGTGCGTGTGCGCGGTAGGTATTTGTACGTGTTGCCTGTCGAGAGCGTTTGTGCACGCGCGTGAAAATGTGTGTAAATGGCGTGCGTTTTTGCGTTTGCATGTGTGTTGTGTGTTCATGTTGTACGGGGACCTCGAGGACTACTTAATGTTTCTTACCCCAGAACACTTGTCGCTGCTTTATAAGCACCGCTTCAGGTGTAAAACAACAGTCTCAGGCTCTGGACTACGCTTTAAAACTTCAGAAACAAGACAATCTTTCTAGTTTCTTTATGCTGCCCCAAGGCAACGACTTGCTCGAGATCGCGCTTCATGACTACGGCCCCAGAAGGTAAGCTCCATCTTTGCTAGATCGCCTGAATAATTACATTTCGTCTGCGTCAACATAATTGTTCAGATTTCATACATATATAACATCAGGGGTATTAGCAGAAATCACAAACATCTTTTGCTGCTTGATTACTGTATGCCTATATGGCTATATCTATATTCGCTTTGTTTTCTTTCTTGGAAGATTCGGATAGAATGTCGAGCTTTTCGATGATCATCCGTTCAGATAGCGACGAATAAGACAGAAAACTTAACAAGAAGACAACTAATTTTGTATAATGATTAAGAGGTTTCGTAAGTTGTTTGTTTTCATTAAATGCTTGAGTTTTAAAATCTATACATAAACAATGAAACCTCGGTTTTAGACAGTTTTCGTTGGTTGACTCGGATTTTGTCGGCATGACCTCGCTGCCAATTTTGCGAAAACAAAGGGCGACCCACGTGTTATCCTGCTCAGTGTGGCGTTGTTTCTCGTGTGATCATCACAGTAACGTACAGTAAGTGATTACTGCTTACACAGTATTCGCTGTAATGTGTTTTGCGTTTTTCAGTTTCAAAATGATCCGACGCACGTAAAATAAAATCACATATACTAAAGATATCTCACTGTTTTCCTTGATAATAAGTTAACACTTTCCTTTAAGCTCCATCATGGCTTCATAACGGGACCGAAGAAAGTTTTCAGAGCCATTTACATTAGTCTTTTATATTCATTTTAAATTCAATTTCTCATTGTTTTTAGCATTAAACACTATATTTATTCTCAATGAATATGTGTGAAATAATTATATATGACCGAGGGAAACCGTCAGTCAGGGTACATATGTATTGATAGGCATTTTGGAGTGTCTAGAACGAATTAATTTGATTTACATTGATTCATATGAAAATCTCACTTTTCCAAAGGGGAGTAATCAATGATAATGTGAACTTGACCCAACAGAGTTATTGTACTTTAGTGTACAATGGAGACAGGGAAAGAACTAAGTGAATATTTTACCTAAAATGAAAAAGAAAAATCTTATATGTTATATAAGAAAACCTGTAATTATTCAAAATTATCTGCTTAATATTCTTGCTCAAGCAGCACCTTAGCTGGATTGGCTGTTTCGTATTTGTGTGGTTGCTAAGCTCGCTCCCCAGGAGCGGAGTCAAAATGCCGGACCTTCCGTCGCCGCTACCTGTCACAATAGCCAGGAGTTGTGTCAACAGTTAGATGAGATAGCGTACTCGTGGCATGTCAGCTCAGGCCGCGTTTTGTCGGCTCAGCTATTTTGCTAAAAAAAAAAAAAAAATGCTGGATGCTACAGCGCACGTGTTAATTCTGTTATCATTGTCCGCGATGCAGTGTCAATGGACCGTTATCAATAAATTTATGTTAGCCTCATACATAGCTGCGGCGAACTGTCATTGTGTGCACGATGCATCCGAATCGACTCGAGGCAGTAAAGATTAGACAGACGTCACAAAGTAAGAAAGCAGAAATCAAATACCATGTCTTGGACATCGAGATTGATGACCATGGAGAAGCAGCGTGCAGTACCGGCATATGTGAACAGTACCCTGAGGAAATTAAGCTTTTTCGATATAGTGAGATTCCAGACTTTCTGAAAGGCAACCCATGGGTAATTGATGGCTACCGGGTTTTTCTGCCTTTTGGTCTCTGCGTGAAAAGGTTTGTTAAGTCTTTACTATGCTTACGGACAGTACTTTGCATCACTTTGCAATCCATCCCACATATGATTTTAAACTGAGGTGATGTCTGTGGGCTATGTGCATTAGACATTTTAATAACATTTCAAAATAATGTAAATGTCTACAGATACATCCACTGATTGCATCTCCTCATCTCCACACAAATCCAGTTATATTTTGATGCACGTTCATAAATCTTTTCTCACAATTTTAAAGCTGTACACTGTTTGGAAAATATTATTTAACATAATTTTAATTGATCACACTTAGCAGCAAAAGAGCATTTATTGTTATTTACTTTTTTCTGTTTACAGTTTGTTTGTTTGGAATAATGAAACACTTAACATCTGGTCACATCTGATTGGGTTTCTCGTTTTTCTTGTCCTGACACTATATGACAATCTTATTGCCATTCCACATCTCAGAGGGGAGACAATTGATCACATTTATGTGACAATTGCTCTTCTTTGCTTCCAGGTAACTATACTTGCTCTGATCAGATTCCTAATTACATTTTCTTGTACTTTTACAATTTAAAATTAGGAAAACATAACATGTGTAAAATAACTTGATATTGTACCAGAGATATTGCTGGAATATTTTACAATAGGCAGTAAAATGAGAAGTAATTCTTAATTTTTATTTGCATCTTTTCCATATTCTGCATCATAGAACTTTGTAATTCAGTTTTTTTTAGTTTGTGTGAGTTTTGGTGAAACATGCAGTGCTGTGTTTTCTTGCAGTTCTGCATGCTGTGTTCCACGGGCTTCCATATTTTCTGCTGTCATTCAGAACGCGCAAGCAGACGCTGGCTGCAGGTGGATATGACTGGGGTTTCAATAGGCATCATAGGTTGCTATATGCCTGCAGTTCACTATGCATTTTATTGTATATCTGTAAGTATTTATATATAAGCATTTTCTCTTGTCCTCTGTAAAAAGTGTGCTTCTATGCATTGCTATTAGTGTATGAACATAAATAGTGTACGAACATAAAACGGACATAAATCTGCCAGATACATATCAACATAATTATAAACAATTGCTATACATGTATATACCATTCTGTACGCTGGATTTCAAGATGATGTTAGGTCTTATTTGCTTACTCCCATACTAAAGTCAATATTTTTACTATATCTTCTTTACTTAATGGCTGTAGGACAGTGTTAACTTTTAATTTCTATAGAAATGAATTCCTGGACAAAGCAGACAGCTTTGCGATGAGACACATGTTACTTTCTGCTAGAAAGTTGTTGGTGTTTTAGGGAAAAAAATGTATAGGAGAATTGCACAGGGAGGCTGGCTGTTGTGTTTTATATTTGAGTATTTGAGTGACCTTCCTCCTCCCCCACCTCTCTCTCACCTCTCTCTCACACATACATATCTTCTGCACCAAACTGAAAAGAAGTAGCAACAGAACACAATTTCTTTTTCAGTTTTTGTTATCTTTTCAGTACCAATAAGAGGGTTGGTTATTCTTTGCTGTCTTTTCAGATATGGCGTGATATCTACATTCTTGCCATCACAGTCCTAACAGTTTCAACACTTTGGTTTCAACTTCACCCATATTTCTTCACAGCACGTTGGTATTACTTGCGCATGGCAGTTTATGTTGGCCTGGCAGGTTACGGTATTGTTCCCACAATCCATTGGGTCTACCTTAGTGGTGGATTTTCCAGCAAGATTGTGCAGGTGCAGTAACTTTTTTTTCTCAGATTTTCCAAAGAGTATGTGATTACATCTGAATCAAATAATATGCTTTACAAAAGACAGCCTAGTAGTTACAGCCATGGTATCGAAATCTGAAGGTGTGAAAACTGGCTAATTTTACATACACCTATATGTTTAATATACACAGCATATTTTCCCCGGTTAATCAGCTGTAGAATGAGTACTTGACAGGGTGTTGGGGAGGCTACTGTAGCACTCCAGCTGGCTGCAAGATAATTGAGGGCTATAACACTCCACTATAATTGTAAGAGACTGCCTTTATTTCTTTGTTTTTTTCATTTGCTTCATTCTTTTTATATCATTTTCAGAAAGAGACAATTGATATAAATTTTCTGATTATATTTTATCAGAAATCAGTTTTGCATTGCCTTGACAGTTTACCTTTAAAATTAGCATTACAAATTGTGATTAGTTTTACAAACATTCCAACTTACAGCTAAAAATAGCTGTTTTTGTTTCATAGCTTTTCTTTCCCCAAGTCACAACAATGTATCTACTGGGATCACTGGCACTAGCATTCTACATATCAAAATTTCCAGAGAGGCTGTTTCCAGGTAATTTTTCCATGATTATTAAAGTGCTAAAGATAAAAATATGTCTTGATAATGTGTGTATTTACAGGTACTATATATAAAATGTGTATCATTAAAAATGGAGTTTAGTTCATTGGTCAAGTTGTGCCTAATAGTAATTTTGTTTATAGCCAAAATAGTTTGTTAAAAGACTATGCATAGTCTTTGCTCTATAGTGACCATTTACAAAAGTGTATTTTGTTGACAATTTTGCAGGCTGGTTTGACTACATTGGTTCCAGTCATCAATGGTGGCATCTTATCATACTTCTGGCTTTCCTGTTCTGGCACAGTTCTGGGAAAGATATTCTCAAATACAGACTTACACATGGCTGCCCAGCTTAACAGTAAAGTGCTAGTGAGTCATTTTAATGCAATGATTGGAATGGCTAGAGCAGTAGTTTTCACTGGACCTCAAGGGAGCAAAACTAAGTATTCAGTACTGTTATGAACAGAGGATTAGATTTCTGTAAGTACTTAAGTTAATTTATAAAGATATTACATAGCATATGTTCTTTTGTGTCCTAAATGAATGTGATTTGAAAGAAAGTGAATTTTATTTTTTTTTAAATACTTTTTTCTTTTATGTTATTTAGGTGTCAGATCCGCAGCTTAAATCACCTCACTGATTCACTTAAGGTCCTTGTCGTGCACACAACTTTACCTAAATGATTTATCATTATGGTATCCATTTCTCAATAAACATAGTATGATGTTTATATGTATGCCTAAGGGAATAGTGTAAACCATTTTTAGTTTTCTTCTGTATCAAGGCTAATACTTGATAAAAAAAAAAATCAACAGCATTAGCTAGAGTATAGCTCATGCAACCATTACCTTTGAATGAATTAGTTATTATTTGAATTTGGGTGAAACAAATTGACAAGTCATTAAAACCTTTTTAGATTCCAATAAAAACATCTTACAACCATAAGAACTACATGTAAATGCAATTTAATGGTGTTTCATTGTATTATTCAGATAGGTATATTCATAATTAGATATAAGTTTAATATTTTCTGCATGCTAAATTTTCTTTCTGCCAGAAAACAAAGTGGGCCCAACAAACCGTAGGTTACCTAGACTTTCATTTTAGAGGAGAGTAAAAGGCTACAAAGAGGTTCTGGCTGTTATTATTGGGTTTTTTTTTTTCTCAAGCAACTCAGGAAGCGGAGACTGTTATTTTCAAGCTGAAGTAATTTTTTCAGGAGTTTTAGTGAAGGTTTAAAAGTGGGTCTGCTCTTGCTAGTCACTACTCTGGTGGATTTTTCATTGTTTGAATTATGAAATAGCTCAGATACCAGAGTACAGGTGTCTGAACCTAGAAGTGCGCATGCATTTGGTTCAATGCCCACTTAGTGCAGCACACTTTCCCCATTAGTCTACCTGTTCAATGGGTACCTGATCCTGTAGAGGCTTGGGGAAGTCAGGTAGCAAGGAAGAGGAGATAGGCAGCACAATCATAAAAGGATTGCCACTATAGTAACACCTCACTCCCAATGACCAAAAGATTAGGGAACAACCTTTACATTTTTAATCTTTTAAAAGGTTAAGCCTTTTGCCTCCAGGATTTACTTCCCATTCTATATAGCCTTCATCTTTTTCAAGAATTGTAAACGTATCAAAAACTCAAACTACATTGTTTGATGATTTTGGTGTATACTGAACCCCAAAGAGCATTTATTGATTCGTGGTAAAATAGCAATGATAATTGTTAAACACTTTGGAAAAAAGCAATTAGTACTAACTTACAATACATACTGTCTCATTTTGTGAGCAAGAGAATTGCGTAACTGATGCAGTTTCCCAAGTTTAAAGTTACTATTTGCCTTTAAATAATATAAATTGCATTCAGGTTTAGGATCACAATATTTTAATTGCATACTGAATTTGTTAAAACTTATTTATATGGCAGGGTGAAGACCAGAAGGGGAGGAAAATTTTTGTGTTATTTTCAGAAGATTCTCTTAGTCTTTTAATTTTTTTGTGTAACATATATTCTTGTTATTGCTTTGGCAAATATAATTAACTTAAAACATTCATGCATAGTTTGTTGTATGCTTAAATGATGCAATTTAATTTTGACTGCTAAATTCTCATGGTCAGATTATATACACAAGGGTTTTAGAAATCTGATTGTTTATGGGAACTTCATTGGTTTTTTTTTAAACTTAAGTACTGTGATTTATAATAAAGCTGGTTTTTCATTTTCAAAATTGTTTTTTGAAACATTGCTGCAGGTGCCAAATGATTTGTATGTATGAGGAGGGATATCGTGTAAATGAAATGGCCCGTTATTTTTTGTGCTTTGTCAGTTTATGCAGTTTATCTATCTTACACTTTGAATGACATTTTATAGTAACTGTTTCACAGTCTACAGTGATGGTGAAACCTGCAACCACGAATTATTCCTCTTTATGATTTAGTCTATCAAAGTTCAGCAGTTCAAAAATTTATCACTCCATGTGCAGGTAAATCTTACATTTGTGACCGATATGCTTGTACAACAGAAAAGGTTAATTATAAGGTTCCCTGCCTCCCCCCGAAACAGAGTCTGGTATAGCATTGCTTTAATGTCATTGTCGAATTAGCTTAATTTCAAAAACCTAGTTAAATGAAAAGAATTTATAATTTTTGTTCAGTACATGAAGACAAATTTGAGGTTGTAGAGTATTTAGACTGCTGAGTGTGGTGCACGTTTGTAAACAATGAACTGTAACTATCCATGTACATAAATGAATGTATTGATTTCCATATCACAAATATGTTCAAGACACACACATGCATAAACCTTATTTGTTGTGGCACTGAGAAGGAAAGAATCAGATTTGGTGCTGGTACAACATATGTGCTGAATATTTAATCATCTTCTTTTAAGAAATTTTCTTCAAAGGCAATAGAAGAAAAGGTGCCAGAGATAGCATACCACGAGTTGTGAAGACAGTAAGGAGGACAGCATATAGAATTCAGCACATATAAAGGGTGGAATGCAGTGATAATTTGTTCATCGTCACCAGCAGCAGCAAGAAGCACAAATCTAACATTTTATAAATCATGAATGCCAAGGTCTAGGTCTAACATCATGTGTGGAAAGAAGGGGACAACTCCTGAAGCAACACATAATACTTTTCTATGGTCTGTAGTGGTTAAATTTTACACCTCACCCACACACGCACACACACGTACAAACCCAATAGTCACAGGAGATAAAGGATTCAAATACCTTGTTAACAAATTTGCAAACAAAGTCATCCATATGACCAATAGCCCTGCATGTGACAGTTTAAAACTAAAGATTAAGCCAGTCCGATAAATCCCGACTTAAAGCACGCAACCATTGCCAAAGCAGTTTTTTTTTTTTGTGTGTGGCATTATGCCCAAGTATTTAAGCATCAGGTTTTCAAAACCATGAAATGGAACACAAGTCCAAAAATGAGTGTTAACCCTGTGAAAACTTTACATTCTCAATCACTTTTCTTTTTAAAATAAGGGGGAAATGTGTGTTCAAATTTATGGAAAAATGCAATTATCATCTGCATGAATTATCAGATATATACAAGATCATTGATCTGACTGATTCAAATATTTTCAAATGCAAAATACTAAAATCTTACTAAAACAAGAATACCTAATCTCAAAGAAAACCACTTCATAGAAAATTAATAACAGCATGGCTAGCATAAAACATTAAAAGCATAATAATTATTTCAATAATAAGAACAGCTATTTGGTCTTCCAAAATACAAAGCTGAAATTCAAGTAAATAAGTAGGAATTAACTCGCAGGATCAAAATGACGCAGATCTCTGTATTTTCTTTACTTAGGGGCAGCTTTCTGTACGCTAAAAACCAGTTTAGTGGAGATTAATTGCAAACTTGCCAATCTTCTCTTTATAGTTCAAATTTCACAGTTTATGGAAAACTTTTGATTGACAAAGAGTTATGTTAGTGTTTACAAAAGTAACCGCTATACAAATGATTGAAGAAAAATGGCCACCAAACAGAAATGTCTCAGAATCCTTCCTTATATGTCAAAGCTATGCCATTTTGCTTTGTAAATGCAAAAGTAACCTAAAAAAGCAAAAAGCATGTTCTCTTTAATCATACCTATCCGCTTTAATGTAACTGAAAATTCAGTTTGCAATACCTATATGACCTGCATGATAATTGCAAGATAAAACAGATCAATAATTTCAATGAATAAATGTTTTAGTTAAGCAAAGATGAGCATTTTTCTAAGCATATTTCTCCAACAGAATGTGGAATCATAGATTTATAACCACAGATTTAACACTTTCAGCACCATTACAAACAGCTTCCATGAAATTTTGCTATGCTCCAGTTGATACCCATTTGAGTAAATATAAACTTCATCAGAGACACCTGTTTCAACTTACGATGGAAAAAAAAATTCTCTTAAAGAAAGCTTTCTTTGGATTATGGGCTCTTTGTAAGCAGGCTAACATGATAAAGACATCAGCCGTAATATGGTAAGCCTCAAAGTTCTAAAGTATTTTCACTCTCAAAGTCTGCATTTACTTGTCTAATTGAGAGCACTTAAAAAAAAGTTTGGAGTGTGTAGCTATAAAAAGTGAGGAAAGCGTTATGAAGAAAACTGGTAAAAAGATAATTACAGAGCAGTCAACTAAAGGAAACTTGAGTGTTGTCCTCTCAATGGCAGCTGTAAATGTACTGGTACTTTAAATGGGACTTAGTATAAGGTCTGGCAAGCAGGTATGTATGCAAAATGTACCCATTATAAGTAATAATTATAACTTTGTCAAGAACCAACAAAATAATTTGAGTTTAGTGTGATTGAAAGAGAAATGTTTCTCTATTTTTTCTGAAATATCTATGCGATAACTCTTATACATTATTATTATAGTCTGACTTGATACCAAAATAAATTCAAGCTAAGAAAAAGAATTTTTCAAAATTAAATGGAAATGTTTATTGTTTATCATAAGCATTTCCACAAAAATGGCAGTTTCTGACTAAAATATGCTTTGTTTAGTAGTTCTAAACAACACAGCAATCTCATCTGTATTTTCAGATAAATGATAATGGAGGATGTTCAAGATGAGTGGTTGACAATGGCAACAAAAAATTCATACTAAATGCTCATCCAAACAAGACACTTTTGCATGACACCTGGAATGTTCCACAATTACATATGGTGCAAATAACAATGCGGTGTTAACTAATATTTAGATCAATTTTAAGGTTACAGATCAGAAAATCTTCATAGGAAATGCCTGCACAACCTATAAATTTAAATAATAGATAACTTGAGGGAACAAATCATTTTTATACTGTGAAGATTGTGTGATCCAGTGTGAACATTCCTTTTTTTAGCACAGCATATCAACACTACTATAGCACATGAACTGCTTTTTGGCATCTTGTGTTTGACTTTGGATTGTGACTTTATTTTGAAAAATAACATGAGTACAGTTATGTGTGAGTATATTTTACTGTTTTAGAAACTGTATTAAGTGTGGAAAGTGTGTATGTTTGCCTGATTGTGACACCCTTCTCAGTCATCCAGCTTCATTAGCTACTGCTCCTTGTAAAGTACATTGTGCTCACTTCCATGTTACATGTTACAATGATATTATATATTTTTATATGAGGATGTTCTTTGCTATTGCAAATATGTTCAATCCACACTGTGTAACAAGCACAGAGCCTCCCCTTGTGCTAGAATTCTGCTTTGTACAAACTTTCCATTACCATCTTTTTAATTTAAAAATGAAGTGAAAATTCCATACATTTCTTTCATACCTACCATCTAAAACTGTACAAGAACATTGCACATTTACTAACTAGCTATGCTGACCTGTGTATCACCTGGTTAGGAGGAGACAAAGAAAAAAGAGGACACCTACATTTTAACAGGCATACAGCCCATACTTCTGTCACTGTCTATGCACAAGTTGGTCACAAATGTTAGTTTTAGGTAGAGAAATGCCACACCAAGTGGAATGGACATATAAAAGCCGCCTGAATAATGCACACAACAGAAGATATGTCTCATAAGCAACACCACAAAATTGTGTATCGTCTGTTTAGGCCTTGGGTGCATTATTGCAATACTGAAGTTTACTGGGAACATAAACAAAACAGTCTTGGTCTTAAATAGTTCTGGCTTTTGTACATACATGCACGCTAATAAACATTTTGTGACAGGTATGTTATACATAGTTGTGCAGAAGTACACTCTTTCTCATGTATGCAACTCACCCCCTCCTCCATGGTAGCCAACAATATAAGTCATGGTGCAAATACTTGACACAGAAGTACAAGAAGCAAATGTTGTGACTAAGATACAGGAACGTTTAAGCTTTGTAGCCAACAATGAAAATGGAATAAGGACAAACTTTCTTTTCAAATCACTGGCCCCAATCACAGATACTGTTGCATCCACTGGCTACTACAAACAATCAGATGCAGGTTATTTCACAAAATACTCTGAGCCTTAAATGAGATTATCATGAGACGTTAGCTTTGACGCAGAGACCACCACAAACCATAAAAGCCCGAACAAGTAGTTTTGATAAGCCACTTTCTTTCCAAGAACAGTCAAGAGCAAGCATACAATGCCAGCGGCCTAACTACAATGCCATTAGCATGGATATAATTTGTACAACCTTTCATTTCTTGGAAAAATTTTAGTGACTTGTGCTTATCAATAAATAATACACAAAACTTTTCCAGTTGTGTCTACTAATGCTACTACCCATTACTAATGGAAGATCAAAATTACTGTACAAAATAATGCTGACAGGCACCGTTTGGTTCTATGTCGCAAAAATGTAAACACACATGTAATTAATTTTCAAAAAATTGAAAGCAGAGCACATTTCTGAGGTTAGTGATTGCGAGTTGGGTTTCAGCAAAATCTGAAATAAATATGAAGACAATGATTACTGATGACTCCACTCAACTTCTCAAATCTCTAGTCCTCCCACTAGCCAGGCACCCTGCAGGAAGATAAACATGTTTGTGACTTCACATCTGATATTATCATCTACTTCATTGCATCTGTGTAGTTCTTCCTTCACACCTTTTTTAAAAACCCTGAACAACAGCAGGTGAATGTGGTATGCGGTGGGATGAGGGTAGTGTGTTTTTAAGTCTAACGTCATGCATGGCTGCTGAGGATTAATAAGACTAAAATGTCAGTACTATTTTAAATAAATCCTTATTCTTTTATTGAAAGAACATGGATAGCTGCTTCAGTGACAGCTGAATCGCATTAAGCTTACTATGTCTACAAATCATGTGCTGAATTTGCTGCTGGAAGTCTAAAATTATCTTGTGATATATGAATCTTAAATGGTCTTTGATGTTGTTTTATTAATATCTTCATGTTTCATGTTGCTTATACTACGGATGAGGTTTGAATGGTTTTCTTTAAAAATGAAATGCCTTTGCCAAGTCATGTGAGATCATGAAACATAACAACTGAGACTTCCTACTATCCGACTTTAATCTTCAAGTGAGACAGAATGGAACTATCTACAACTAGTAGTGAGATAAGGAACTCAAAGTAAATTTACCTGAAACTTCTAGTGAGATAAGGAACTCACAGTAAAATTACATACGACATCTGGGGTGATCTTAACCTTGTGCGCAACTCTTCACCATTGTGAAAGAAATTCAGGAGATTGTCCTATCAAAATGGCAAATCTTGAAGACATTAAGACATGAATCATGACTGATTTCAAACTGTTTGGTTAAACCTCATTCTTCTTGCCATTCCTATAATATCAGTCAAAGAAAAAGATGACAAGCTTTTCTTTTAGAAATCTACATAAATCTCCAACAACAATGAACTGCATATTAATATTAAACAGCCACACACTCTTTCTCTCTCTCTTCACACCTGACTGTGACATCTAAAACATATGTCAGATATACATACACTCGAGTCAGTATTTCTTGTAATACAGCTGAATGCATAGCTGCCCATCTCATCTCTCCAGGCAAACATAGGTTAAAACTCTGATTTCAGCCTTGATATCCTGATCTACATGTTCTAAAGCATAGCATTCTAAAGTGATCCGAAAAAAAAAAAATCAAGCAGAAAGCTGATGCATAAGCATTCAGTAGCACAACAAATACTGTCCCAGGACATGAAACGATCCCCATATCTTTTTTTCACCCAAATTTTCAAAATCTTTACAAGAATCACAGAAAAAGGTACAGTGTGGACTTGATACATGCACAAAATAGAATAAATGTTATGTCTAATGCTATTTTTTAATAGTCCTTGTATTCTGTCTTGGAAATCCACAATTGTTTGCATTCCTTAACAACTATAACAGCTTTATTGATTTGAAATATCTGCTCTGAACAGTTATTTTCTGTTATGGATGTACGATACAATGATGGCCTAATAAAACCCATACCATGTGACTGACATATTTGTACAAAAAAGTCTATGAAAAGATTTATTATAATAACAGAAGGATAGGCTACACACCCTGTTGCTATCTCAGTATAATGTCATAAAGTATCACAACTTCCTCTTAGACACTGCCCTACATGCACAACTTTAGAATGTAGATGTTTCATCTCTCTCTAGTACATCTGGAATGTAGCAAAGAAATATACTAACAGAGCATTTTATTAAAAAATGTATGGAGATACGCACTAAAATTTTATTCAAATATGCACCCTATACATGTATATATATACCAAAAAAAAAAGAACTACTAGTGCCTTGAAAAAAAAAAAACCCACACACACACACAAGCAAAACATGCATGCACTAAGAGAGAGAGAATGAAATGGGAGTGAAGAAACAAAGTGAGACTGACAGGTGCAGGCATCACAAGACAAACCAGGTGAAGCTCTTAACAAGTTTATCAACAAAATCATATAATGTATTAAAAAACAAGCATGTTGATGAGCATTGTGCAAAAGATGAATGTCAGAGAAAGAGAAAAGTTAAATGCAGAGGTGGCTGATTTGCACAGAAATTTAAAAAAAACACACTCAAGAATAGCTTAAGAGGAAGCTAAAATGCTCTTTCTAATTTCATGCTGTCACTTTCACATATACTTTCTAAGAAGGTTAAAGAAAGTGAAAAACTAGCAAATAATGGAATAAATCAGGAAATATGTACACATAACCAGCATTGAAAATGTATCTGTCAGGCACCATAGAAAAACATGGGAGAATCTGTGTGATGAAAAAGCACAGCATACACACTCTTCTCAACCTCCTCAAAAAAAGAACTGTTTTTCAGCACCTTAAAAAAAATATCGTTCTTCAGCTCTCTGCATGTCTGATTAAAAAGTGATAGAAGCCCAAGAAATCATGCTGCAGAAGCTCTTTCTGCATTTCTGTGAAGCATAGAAATGACAGTCATGTGTAAACTAGGTGTTGCATCCAAAATCAAAACCTGTTGTGTGCTGCATTTTCTGGCCATTTTTAAAATAAAAATAAAAACTCTCCACGCCTTGAAACAAAATAAATAAAATAAAAATAAAAAATAAATCCAACTTTTCAGGTCTGTTGACTGAAATATGCAAGATGCAACTGATGTATCAAGCAAAAGAAACATGACTAAATGTATCAACAGAAAAAGAAGTTTATCAAAAACTGAAGGTTGAAAGCAGAGAGCAGATTAAGTATACCTCCAATATTATCAAAGTGATGTTTATGGCCACCTCCAAATTTGCATACACGTTTTTACATATATAAATTATCACAATATGAATCGGCACTATTTCAAAAAAGATCAACAGGAGAACAAACTTTTTGTCAAGTTAACCAAAACAATGACAGTTCATAACAGTGCAGGCTTAAAATGTAGTGTGCATTGTTACAAGACACACCACAACCATCATCACAATACACTCGAAAAAATGGCTTTACTTGCAAAACACCACACCTACGCTGATGTGTATATATATATATAACCACATGCACACATTCCAATTTTGTGAACAAAATTGAGTAACAATGGTCATCAGCATAATCATTGCCTATGGTCATCACACAACTGACAAAAAGGGAACAACAGAAATGTTATCCTTTTCATTTGCCTATACAGAAGGAATCGAAGAGGCAGCATGTCAGTATCTTAGTAACAGCTAGAATCTCCAGAATTTCACATTCTTGTTTATGATTCTTTCACTCCCCATAACATCTAAAAAATTCAAATTTCTATTGCTAGTCTCTCTCTCTGTGTGAGTACATGCAGGCATACAACAGCGATGAAAGACAAAAGGAGAAAAGATAACTGCTCATACATAGTACAAAAATCAGTCAAAATGCATTGCTTCTGATTGCTTTCATGTATGGAGTGAGGGGAAGGAAAAAGAAAGTAGGAGAGAGAATGAGGGATCTGCTGAGAGTTTGTTTAAAGATTAGTGCTCACAAGAATTTCTCAGGGGCATCCACATCTACCAACTTGGAGAAGAACAGTTGAAAGGGAGATGAAAGGAAAGGGCTGGACATGGGGTCACCTAGGGCGCGTTTCAGCTGATCAACATCAGTGGTGAACTCTGGTTGAGGCCTTATGTGCAACCTGATGCACAAAGAGGAATAGATAGATAGATCCACATCTACCGACACAACATCTCCAGCGATTCAGACACTGTCAGGTTGTGAAGAAATATAACAGTTGGCTCCAACTACAAGCTATAGCGAGCCTCAAACCTTTTTTTTTTTTGCTTCTGGTAGCACACTAACCACCAAGATACGGAGTCTTACCAAAACAAAATGTGAATTCCCATGCCTACACCCATGCACATACACACCTACATATAAGTGCACACGTACCTTTTTGTATGATAAACTGACTACCATGTATTGTATACTATATTTAATAAGCAGATTTATAAGTTGACTGTCCCCAACATAAAAGCACTTTACATACAGGCACATGAGCATACCTTTTTAGGATAGGCTTTAAATGCACTGTCATGAACGCACACACAAACATGAACACACACTGCACAGCACACAGACACATGCTCACACTTATATGATTAAGAACACAGTCTGTGTGCTAGATTTGCTATGTGCATACTTTCATGAAGAGCGTTTCAACACTTCAAATGTTTCCACATGCTTCATGCTTCAAAAAATCGTGGGTTTCTTGCAACCAGTCAAGACCATGCTATTCTCTATGTTGATACCATTTGACAGTTTTAATGCCGTGAGGACAATTGTGCATTCTACACTTACTTCTAAAGCAATATGTGGCTTCAACAGTATTGTTTTCATTTAATTTTTTAAAACAAAGATACTGCTGATTAAATTTGCCTATTTTAATAATTTCAGAAATTGCAGGCTTTTTTTGATAGATCATAGTGCACATCAGATAAATAATAGCGAAGATTTCCTCTCTTCAGCATTGATGTGTTGTTATGTCTAGAACATTATGAATAATAGCCATAAAACATAACACTCAACAATAAATAATGAAACAATTTTTAAAAGAAGTATAAAGCTTAAAAAGAAAGAAGAATTTTAAGAACTTTGTAATGCAAAATTCTACTTCTCCGAAAAAAAAACCCACCAACATAAGAACCCACACTAAATGTAATACATTTGCTAACTTTCAACAATATCAACAGCATGAACTTATACACTCCCAACCCAATAAAATGCCATTAAGACTCACCCTAATAAAATGGACACTCAGAGCCTTCCATATGGGCAATACAGCCTGAGTATCTCTTTATATTTACCTTCCCACAAGAGAAATATCCTAAAGCAAAGATCTGAATTAGTCACAACCACTGGCTATGGCTTGGTTCTGCAAATTGTGCAGAAACCACATGTAACTCTCAAGCATTGATGATGACAGGTTATGGGTAAAATTTTTAACGTTTTTATGATTTACAGCTCATGAGCTAATGTTAAAATTTTAAGTATAACATTAGTTTCTGCCCTCTGCCTCAGTGACTCAATACTTCACCATGCTGTAATTTTGATTAAAAATGAAAATAAAATCTACCATTTTCAACAGACAAAATATGTCCATGTTTTAACATTCCTGGTTAAAAAAAAAAATACTGCTGAAAGTTGCTTTCTTATCAGTTCTTCACACCTAAACAATGGTAAAGTAAAATAATTTCATGCAGAAAGCTAAACACCTAGTCACTTTAGTGTCACTAAAAAATAAATGTATACTGAAAGAGGAACATTAAAAACGTCTTGCTAGCAGTTCATTTCATAAGCAGCCATTTTTCATAAAAAGAAGAAAACATCACCACAAAACCATTTCCTTAAAATCACAAAACTGTTGAGAAGCCTACACTTCTGCCATGAGAAAACAGATTCCATATTATTTGACTGGATGTTAAATACCATTAAGTAAGCCTTCAGATCAAGTAATCTGTTATGCCATCACCTCACAAAAAACGCATCCAAATCACAATAAAACTTTGGTCTCGGCTTTTATGGAGAAGATGACCGAGTTAAACCACAAAACCTCAGGAAGTTCTCACCTCTAGAATTGGGTGTGTAACGGGCAAACATCTCATGATAATATTTATTTCTTTTTCACAGTGAACGGCTCAGCAGTCGCCCCTGGAGGCAAGCGTTTATGTTTGCGAGGCCATGTTCCACAGTCGTAACCACCTGAAGACACTTTAAGGGATTCTGAGGAGGCATTGGTGACGACTGGTGGAGAGTTGCCTTTGGCATAAGCTGGGTGTCGGATACTGGAGATGTGCAAGTTCTGGATGGAGTGGGAAGCCCCCATATTAGCTGGGTGTGCCCCAGACCCCATCAATGAAAGATCTTTCCCCTGTTCCTGGGTAGGCGAGTCAAGCTCTCCTTCGTCCTCATCATTGAAACTCATGTTGGAGAAAGCTGCACTGGAAACATCGCGGCTGGGAATGTCTCGGTTGGTCCGCTTGTTGCGAGTCTTCAGTCGCTGGTACTGGCCAGAATCCCTCACTTCTGCGCTGTCTACCATCGGTATCTGATCTTCTGCTTCAGCCAGTTGATCAGATGTTTGTTTCCATGTGTACTGGGTGTCAAGTTCAAATGTGTCCCTGGCCTCTTGCACCCAGTCTCCCTGAGATCCAACATGCTTCGCCATCTCCACTGACTTCTCAATGGCACTCAGAGGCAGCTTAGCCTTCAAGGGCCCCGAAAGTGACACAAAGTTGGATGCATTTCCTGGTTTTCCCCCCTTTCTACTTTGCTTCACCGCATGGTTGAAAGGGACAGCCCCAAAAGGATCTTCTGCAGAAAATGGAGGCTTAGGAATAGTTGCAGGCACTTGATGGAGTTGAGTAGGTCTGGAAGGCAGAGGGCAGGAGGGTGTTATGAAAGCATGAGCTGAGAGGGAAGTGTCAGGGCTGAGTGACATTGGATGAAGGGCTCTGCTATGAGCTCCAGCAGCACCAGAAGCAGTCACAGCATCATCAGGAGTACATACCGTCAAATCCTCCGCCTGCGGAGACACAGTGTTGGATGAAGGTCCTGTGGCTGTAGAACTAGGTGTGTGCTTTCCCCCAAAAGGTGCATTGCCAAAGATGTCGCTGTCTGGGCTTTGCGCTGTCAATGTTGTCTGGCTAAGAGTGGTACTGTCTGCTGGGCTTACCGTTTTTGATGACTCCTGGCTCTGGCCACTAGACCGTTGTTTGAAAGGGGCCAAAGCAAAGACGTTGCCCTGTGGCTGGGCCGATGAGCTACCTGTCCCCAGCATGCTGGAAGGTGTCCTTCGTTTGCTGTTCTTCCGGAAAGGAGCAGCAGCAAAAACATCACCAACTAAGTTATCATGAGGTGAAGAGAGAGAAGAGATCTGGGAAGAAATCAGAATGCTACTGCCGGTGTTCACAAAATCCAAGACTTCTGCATTAGGAAGAGGTTTGGAAACACCAGTCTGCTGCAAGCCATATGCAAGCTGCAGCTCATCATCTTCCAGCAAGGGCCGCACACCATATTCATGTCCAACTACTCTATCAGCACCAACTCTGCCACTACCTGATCCACTCACATCTCCTAGGGCCACATCTCTCCCTTCCACTCGCTGTCCACTTTGTGAAGAGATGTTTGGCAAGGCCTCATTATCCCACCTCTTACTGATACCTGCTTTTACTGGTCGAGATCCATACTCATCGTCAAGCTCCTGATAGCCAAAGTCATTTCTCTCACCCACATCATTATTTCTGCCCTGCTCATCTTCATCTTCAGCATACGAAGAGAGGGATTCCACCTGGTCTTTTGTAGAATCTTCTCTAAGTCTATCCAGCTCCAGATTCAAGTCGTCTCGAGGATGTTCATCTCGATCTTCTGATTCATCTGTGTCTACCAGCTGCTGGTATTTTGAGCGTCCTAATGCTGCTTTTATCTGACTTCCTCCAAGAAAATCTCTGGATCGTGGTTCTTGCTCATCCACATTAGTCTCTTCTTCTGAGCTGTCACCATGTCCGGAAGCCCCTGCAAGCAAATTAATTTCATGAGGCTTTTACAGGAGTAGATAGTAGATAGTAGATACATAAATTTTCTTTTAAACACATACAACTCCAATACAATGGTAAATTTGAAAAATTACTGTCCAAACTCGTTATCTCACCACCAAAAGTTCAACACAAATGATTGTGAGAAAAGACATAAAGTGGGTATATAATCCATAACCAGGGTCACTTTGGGGGAAATCAGTTCTGCCACAGAGTTCAGTGAGAGGCAGGGTTCACAAGATAGCAGGTAGCAAGATAACATGGTGTGATAATCAGAAACTAAAATAACATTCATAGAAACAGAATACATGAAAGATCATGTTTGGAAAAATTAAAGGACACTTCATTCTGGTTGCCTAACACACATCACCATAATAGGATGATAAAATTCTGGGTGATGGAAAATTATCAGCATTATCGCGAAATCTTCAAGAATTTTCAAAATGTAACTGAATTTTATAAGCAGTAAAAGAATTTAGAATAAAAGTTTACAATTCATTTTGTCTACACATAATAATTTTAAAAACTATTATTTTCAGAAAGCTATTGATAATAAAAAAGGATAATTACAACTTATCAATGTTAGCAGAAAGCAATATCTAGAAGCATTTAATCTTTAAGCATTTGTAATCATCATATTTTTGACTGAGGTTCCACAATTATCTTTTCTTTAGTCATGATACTTAAAATATTGTTTTATGAATTATATACAGGTACTAGGCTTTGATAAACATATTCTGAAATAAACTAACTTAATGTCTCTATTATATGTGATCCACCACAGCAGAATGAGTCATAAGTAAAACATTTGATATTTTGCAAATTGTGTATTTTTAAAATGTGCAGGTTTTGACCTTTCTATTGATACTAAACTTGTTCTCCTAGTCCTAAAAGTGAGTGAGTTATAAAGGTCACAAGTGTGCAAGTCTGATGGCACAAAGTTGACCCTGATCTCCTTTCTGGTGCTCTACTACAAAACTCTTGTGTGACTTAAGACTCATTAGGTGGTGGCAGGTCTCATATAGTAAGTCTTAAATAATGGCCTGATGCTTTCAGTTATGACATTAGTTAACTGTTCTTCGGTGTTGTTAGAGCTGAGGTGGAAAGGCTGATGATGGCTTTACATTAAACTTTTCTCTCTCTTCCTCACATACATACACAACTTTTATGATACGCAACATTCAGCAAATACTTAATTTATAGAAAAAGATTATTTGCATGATGCTTGAAAAAATACTTTAAAAATATTTTTTTCCATTTAAGGGTAAAAGCAGATAATGAGTGAAAGTCTTGATTAATGAACAGATAAAGAAAACACATAGGATTGGCATATAAACAGGATTATTTTTTATGCAAAACATATGCATGCATGCACACACATTCATACACACAGCCATTTACTCACCTATCCACAAACATGTGCACACACTCATACACACTCCTCATAAACTGGGGACACATGAAGGAGGAGCAGAAAGACATGCTAGTATTTTCCCAACATATGTGGTAGGCACAAGGCTGCAATCTCTATAATATTTTTCAAACTTTCATGGATAAGACAGCTACAAGAAATACAGGTGTGTTCTTGGGCAGTAAGGCTAATATAGTCTAAGTCAGTGAAATCTCTCCTTACCGTTAACAGTAACACTTGTGATTGTCTGAATTTTGACACATGAATATATGATAATTAATTATTAATGAAAATCTAAATGCTATGAAACAAATATAAAACAATGCCATGGTCATCTTTGAGTGCAGTAATATTTTCAAAATGATCCCTACTTTAATTACTTGCAGATTTATCGGTCTCAAACATATTTTCTGTCTACAGTCTGAAGTTTCCTAAATGGATGAGCATATTAATTCTATGATAGTCTTTGATCTGGCTTTTTTGCAGAATTTTTTAATATTTTTTTTTTAGATTCTTGGTCTGTCCATATCTTCTAGTGTGTGTCCAGTGTTTTCTGTGAGTCATAGTACATATCTGTAGATATCTATCTCCTTAACAGCCACTAAAACTCACTACTAAATTGAAAATAAACCCATAATAATCCAAAGGAATATTTCTGAATGCATGTTTCTAACTGAAGTGAAGTCTCCAGTCTGCACTCATTTTGTAGAAAAAAACTTACACACCACCTTCACTGACTGGCCAAAAAAAGGAATTCAACATCAGTTCTTCAATATGGTTTTATTTTGACAAAATATTTGCCCTGGCTACCAAACACTACAAACAGAAAAAAAAAATCCTGGAGATAAAACACTAAAAATGGAACGGAAATTGACTGAGGATTTCTACTGAAGTGATCCATCACCTCAATTCTAGTAAGGCAATCACAACTGCAATTATTTTTAGTCTTCATTTACAAACATACATCTATCACATCTTTAATTATTTTATAGCAAAACTTGTAAAACAAAATTCTGCTAAACAGGTAAAAACAATCATTTCAATCATTCATATCATATACTTTCCACTGGTATAAATCATATAAACCTAAAATATTTTAACTTAATGATTTCAAAATATTACATTAATAAATTTGTTCATACCCTGTAAAAAAATCTGAATATATGTAATACTATAGATTGACCTATCATTTATTGACCCTTTTTTAAAAATCACTCTTTGAAATGGTTCCTGTCAAAACTTACATATATGTATTTAACGTGCATCCGTCAGTCTACATGTTGCTTAGGATAAAAGCTAATAACATGTAAACGGGTAACTGTATTGCTTTTCTGTGCATATGCACACAAGTGTGGATGTAGTATATAATATCCATGCATATTATAAAAGGTCATCTTTTAAAAAATACTTCCTCCCTTTTCTTGACTGCTGCAGTACTGTTATGGCCTAAATCTGACAGAAGTAATTATGTGTGTTGACACTGGTGTCCTACTGATAATTATCCTGCCTGTTGACACTGGTGTCCTATTAATATTTATCCTGTCTGTTGAGGCTGGTGTCCTATTAATATTTATCCTAATCCTTATTATTTCACTCTAGAGTGTAGCTGTAGTTTAATTAAACTCTTGCTGTGGATTTTTACTGTTATCTTTTTTTACATGATTATTTTGAAAGTTAGTGATAACAATTTACTCGCTTCAGTAGTTTACAAAGTGTTATTTTTTTAGGGATGAATAATTGCAAATCTCTAAACAAACAACCTTTATCCTGACTTATAAAAAATCCTCTGCCTATCAAAACACTCTGTAATAAAAGAAGAAACACATCCACTAATATGAAAAAAAAATCATCAGAAACACGATGGCATTCCTTGAAAAAAAATGCTTGCATCACATGCTGTAAACATCATCATTCCATTTTTTATTACTTGTGATCAATCATAATTGAGCTGTAAAACTGTGACAGATTTACTAAAAGTTGGAAGTTAGTTAAAGTGTTACGCCATGTACTATGGCTATCTTAGTGTAGGAACAATATACCGGGTAATTCAAAGGTCAAAGCTGGAAGCCTTTGTTATAAAAGACCATAAGACCAGCAAATGTCTACTGAAGTTCTGTCAAACATCCTTGTTTTAAGCTAGTATCACCAATCATCTGATACACTATTCATTTAAATACAGGAAATTTTACAATCTTTGACAGCTGTCACCTGCCTCATTAATTAAAAAAAAGGCACATAAATACTGGATCAGTTAATCTTGTATTATCTTTCAAAAATAAAGGAAAAAATAAATAACAAAACCACAAACCTGACTTGCTATAGTCTGAAGTTCAGCAATGCATAACCGATAGTTTCTTAACTACTCAAGCAATCCAAATCACTGGAAATGTTGTATTCATAATTTTAGAAAAAAGGTCACAAAAATTGTATACTACAAGCAGTTATGCTAAACAACTTGGAAACAGACTGGGCAGATCTAATATTAAAAGCATCTACAACAGAATAGAAAATACAGAAATTACTCCTTTTAACAGTTTAAGGATAATAAAAACGCACATATCTAAAGTGCACAAGATCATCACCAAAACAATGCATTCCAGAAGGTAACAGAATACATTTATCACCTTTAAAAAGCAGCTAAAAGCAAATTTTTATATCCACCATAATCATAATAGTGTATGCCTTAATCTTATCACCTTGAAATTTTTGAAAACCATGCGATCGTGCCACAAACAAATAATTCTAATGAACAGCTCAGCCCATAACATACTGCTATAAAGATGCCATCATTGTGACACACACAGAAGATAAAAAAGAAACCTGCTGGAAACCTACTGAAACATTTAAAACCGATGTATTGCTTCAGATGCAAATTATGTACTTCACAATATAGTTTTAAGTTTTAGAGTTTAAAATAAACTTATGTCTTCAAGGTTTACATTAAAAACAATAAAATTACAATTTACAGTTTATAATATATCTATAGAGAGAGAAAGGGAGAGAGTGTATGCTTATTTAAATCTGATGAATTAACATCTTATTTTAAGCTTCATCCTTCTTGTTCATTCCATTTTGACAAATGCAGTACATGTATAAATCACAACACTGGTTCAATGGTAGGACAAGAGACAAAGAAGTGCAGTTTAGTTTTGTTGAAATGGCTTGATTTGACTGGATATCTAATGCCTCCTTCAACCTCTATTATTACTAGACATAACAAGTGACAGAAGGAAAGAGAGAGAAATGATTTTAAAATCACACCATAGTATAATGTCTAGCCCAGTAATGTTAAGTATCGAAAGTCTGTCCATGAACTGGGATTCTGCACTATACAAGCATCATCATCAAAGTAGAGAATGGTGACTTGGGTTGGTTGATGGTGTTTAATACCATCTGCAACTAAAGTTATATAAGAGAGTTATACAACAGTAATATAGTCCTGCCCTGTAGTTAGGTGTTATATCGAGAGAAAACTTGTGTCACGGACAGATGACATGAAGAATGGAAGTAAGGAAGGATGCACGGAATTGTGGTGAGCGTGTATTGTGCCAGCAAAGCGGGTTGCACAGGCCGGTTGACTGTGAGTTGGTAGTTTGCAAGAAGGGTTTGCATCTAGAAGGGTTAGAGTAAAAATATATATAGCGAGCAGTCACCAACCTATGGGATTTTTTTTCAAAAGAGAGACACTAGAGGTGCCTAGTCACTCTATGTGGAGGAAAGACGGGGCTGCACTATCCAGCTAGACAGCCATCTTCAAGGTAGCGGAGACGAGAACTCCAACTGAGAGGAAGCTTCTACGTCAGCTACATCACCGTCGACCCTAGAGCCGGCGTTGGAATTTTGGATGCCCGTCCCCCAGAGGAGGCACCTGACTTGGAGCTATACAGAGAGAGTTCAACGTGGAGCCATGAGTGTCATCACTGTTCCCCCAGGGGAGGTGTCCATCTCCCATTGACGTATCCGAACACTGACCCGAGAGTCAGTGCTCAGCCAAGTGGATAGACCCGCATCCCGTTGGTGTGGTGCCGTCAGAGACTTACGAAAGTTTGCAACTTACTGTCCTTTCAGGGCGGCTTCAGTTAAAGATTCCAAAGGGGGTGAGGAGGCTTGGTCCCCTTATGCAGGAGTATGCATCTCCTGCATGTTTTCAATACTTGTGTGAAATAAAAAGAAAACTGTCGTCACTGTGGTCTAATTCGAGGGACATCAAATCCAAGACTGTCGATCACGATTTAATCCTGGGCATTGTGGCTGTCACAAAGACCGTGAGTAGAGACCATGGTTAATGGCGGCTGCAGCTGTTTGACTTTGAGTGGGAAGATTTGACAATTTTTCTTTATATACGGTTAGTGATAGAATGTGTAGTGGTGAGTGTATGTGGGGAGTGAGAGTTTCTTTTAAGAAGAACATTATAGTGTGTTTAAGTAATTGGATAATAGCTTTATTAAATTTGACAGGGCCTGTATGAAGGCGGATTTAGTTTTGTATTTGTCAAAAGAATGCGCAAATGTCACAACTGAATGAGTGAGTGCGTGTTGAGGTGAATGAGTTCAGTTTGCGCGTGGCAACTTGTATAAGCTGGTGTGTGAAATCTTACACAACCAAGAATTATTACTTACACATGCTATTACACCACACCGCTAAAATGCCCAGTAAATAGTGTGAACAGCAATAAAACCTGGACACTAGCAAAAAATCCCATGTTCTATGTACACTATACTGCATGAAATTATCAAGCATGTAAATTGATGCCAAGCAGAGACCATACCAATGACAATCATTTCCCGACCAGGATGTACTTCCCTCTACCAAAGCAATATTACTTAAGATTTTCATTATTCACACCATAAATTCGATGTATAGCTTACGGTATGTAATAAACTGGTATTTTTTTTATATAAAAAGAATGAAAGACATTTAAGCTTAAAAGATATCTAGAAGTGATAATTAGCTCTTTTCTCTACTTCCCACTAAGTCCCTCATGTGTCACAATAAACAACTAGTTTTCTACCAGTTTTGATAAACATTGCATAATAATAAAGCTTCACAGACCACAAAGCATTTTTCATGGTCACTTCTGACAACATGCTGTTAAGAACACCAAAAAGACTGCTTGTTCTGCAGTACAGCTATCAGATGGTTGTTTAAATGCAAAAATAAATTCCAGGATATGCAAGTCATGGAGACATCAACAAAAAATAATCTGGGTTATCAACACAAAATAAAAGGCAAAGATCTCATGCTAGAGGCTATAGAGTCAATGAATTTTAAGTATTTCACCATATCTAAAGGGCATGTGTGTTCACCATGTTTGGGGAACAGCTTATGTTAGTGGTTCACCACATCTAGAGCCTGGTATGTGTTAGTGGCTCATCATGTCTGGGACATGGCATGTTTGTTTCACCATGTCTGGGGCATGACATGTGTAAAGTGCTGTTCCTTAGTTCCCTCATATTTCAGCTATCCATTTCTGCTGAGTGGTCTGCGGGAGGGGTTTATTTTGATCAGCGGCCTGAGCCGGCAATCTTTTAAGCTTTTGATGATGAATGCATTACAAAGTTTCAGCAGAAAAGCCTTCAAGAAACTAATCAAGGACTGTTTCTGATATACATATCACATTGTCATGGTCAACTAGCACTTCCACCACCAAAAAATGTTACTGAGAGGATGCATCAATGATAGAATCTGATAAGTCAAGCTGGAATAGTCAGCTACAACGACATAGTTGGGAAACAGACCTAATACAAGGTAGTAATCACAAAACTTGTAACAACTGATCATCAAAACAATTCCCTGTTTATGATATGAAGGGAAATAGAAATGTGAACATCACAAAGCATACACAGACCCAGCACACAACTTTAAGGCATAGGTGGAACTGTAGTGGAACAGCTTGATACATCAAATTAAAAAAAGTGTCTAACTTTACAATATAAAAAAAGTATCACCTTCTTCAGAAAAAAATGCTGCTCTGTAAACTAAGTAGCAAACAAAAATATGTAGTGAATATTCCATGTTTCTATGACAGCAATAGTAATGATCAATAATCCCTGGACAAAATGCAGAGATGTAGTCATATAGATTTTGATGCAGTATGTACAACACAATGTGATCAGCTGCATGCATGCAACATTTAGCCCATGCCATTACTGACGTTATTAAAAGATGGAGCAAATGTCACTCTTGTCTACTGAAAAACTATGAAAGATGTTCGTTGGCCAAGAACCCATTTTATGGCTGATCCATCAGGATTTGATAGGAGTATATATTTGGACTTCATGTTACTCCAAACAAAATAATTGATAAAAACCAGATTTCTTACAGGCTAATAACAAGATACTAGAAACATTTTCTTTCAGCAACAAATTTTCCTAGCATACAGGACTGGTTATTTTTTAACAAACTGAATAATTGCTCTTTTTTTCAGTAAACAACAGATATGAATATTATGTCCATGTTGGTTCTTGGTAAAAACAATTACATCATAGAAGGCATGCTAATGGTGGTTTAAGAAAAACCCTAGTCATTCACGATTCACTGGTTGTACATGCACACAATCATGTGCACAGCAAATAAAAAAATCTCATGACTTTCAGACAATGAAGTGCAGTGGATAATAATCATCAAAACTTTCATGGTATTGTCATACTAAATGCCAAGAAACAACACCATGAAATAACCATCAACTATGCCAACTTAAAGATGAAATATGCAATTAAATAGCAAACTTTCCCTTTCAAATTTAAAGCCTTACCAGAGTGCAAGTGCTGATTTTTTTAATGACTAGGTTCAGCTCAGTAAAAGATATTTTTCAAAATTTATGACAAACATTATAAAAAAAGTTTACAAACTATTTCATGAAGGTCATAATTATCCTGACATCCAGGACAGCTGGGCAAGTGGGACATCAAGTTAATGGATGTCATTGTTACCTCTTTCTCTGTGTATCTCTGCAGGCTATTATCCTGATACAGTCAAATCTCCCTACTATGCCACCTACCGGGACCGAGCAAAAGTGGCATAGTAGCGAGGGTTCATAAAAACGGCTTTATTTGTTCAAGTTACCCGTCAGTTTAAAGCTCTCAAGAATCGTCGGCTGGCGCATGTTCTTTTGGCGGATCTCATACATCTCGTTGTCTAGTCCAGTGGTTCTCAAAGTATTTCGGACCGCAGGCCACTTTACTTAAGTAAAAATTATGGCGGGCCACCAAGCCCTAAAAATCACTCTGTACTATGAATTTCAAATTTAAATTGCAGCCTTTGTTTCATTACAATTCAAAACTAAATGTCCTTCTGTGACAGTAGAATAGTAATAAGTTGACATAAAACTACATACCTCATTCTTTGTAATTAAAATGTTAATGCGAGGAATGCATCACTTTAAACATCACTTTGCTGACATATGACGACTGTCAGCCGCGGACCACCTGACTTATGCCTGCGGACCACTTAGTGGTCTGCGGACCACACTTTGAGAACAACTGGTCTAGTCGATCGCACGCTTGCATCATACTAGGCTTTCCACTTCTCTGTTGTAAGAACGGTGCTCCAAGCTAGCTGGGCTTACTCGAATGGAACAATTTCCTCCCTCGATCTCGTCCTTTTCGCTTTCCTCACTGCACAGCATCTCTCCTGCAATCTCCTCCATCGTGAAAGACCCGCCAGATGCGACGCGCTCGCGGAATTTCACAACTCGTGCCTTTACAAAAGTGGCATAGTAGCGAGAGTAGGAGGTGGCATAGTAAATTTTTTTTGCATTGAATTTTTAGTCGGGACCGAGCAAAAGTGGCATAATATCGAGAGTGGCATAGTAGCGAGATTCGACTGTAATGACAATTAATGGCCTTCATTCACAATTTGGAAAATATCCTCTTGTACTGAGCCAAACTTTTTTGTATTCTTGTACACCTTTAACAGCATTTATATAGTAGAGATTCCAAAAACTAAGCATGAAACAAATTAACTACATGAGAAATAGCTGCAGAAAGCAAAGTGGACAATCACTGATTCTGATCCTGATCGCAAACACTGTCATTTGATCACCAAGTCTTACTGCAGACCATTTGAGATACTTGATTTTAGAAAAAAAAAATGTGACGTGGATTTTTTCACGTCAGTTAGACCATAAAAGCCCCACTAACAGTGACAGTAATTCTTGACAAACAAAAACAATCCTTTGCATGCATTCATGTTCTCCCTTAATTCTAATGGCTATGCAGTTCAAGGAAATATGAGGTATCTGCACACCCAAAGCTTGGGTAACAAGTGGATTTTTCATTCATCATTTATAATAAAAATGTTACGAAAGCAGCACCCGAATTATTCAAAAAATAAAATGTGAATGGACGCATAACTGTTGGATTTACAAATCAGTTCTTTTCATAGTTGCCTTACACAGTAAGGCAATGATGTAGGACAATTCAATACAGCAAACAGTTATTTTCTCCAGAATAATTAGTGTGCCTGATGACTTCAATAGCATGTCTATTAATTGGGACATCTATGTTTGCTGTTCCCACTCACGACCACACATTTAAGGGGAGGGAAATCTCAAGCACTAAGGACGAAGAATGAAATTTTCTTGCTGGATGGTGTCTCGGTCTTTTCTCATTACCTCTGTTAATGTATGGTGCATTGACCATCTTTCTCTTTGGTCATCTTTAGTCATTCCATTGTCATTCTGCATTAGGCTTTACAAAGAACCTTTAACCATAAGCACCTACTAGTTGCCCTCTGGGACAAATAAAGTTGCATACATGTCATATTTTACAAAGCAATTACAGTCCCATTGTACATCTGCTGAAGACGATCCAGCAAAATTGGACTGCACCATGGTTATAGAAGAATCCTAATCCCACTGTTGTAAACACTGCTGAGACTTGGTACTTTCAGGACACAGGTAAGTCTTCTCAAGAGGAGGTGGGTAGTGGGATTGGTGTTTTACTCTGAGCCAGCATTTAAGGCTATATCATGGTAAAGCAGCCAGCCCTGTAAACAGATGCCATATGCAGAGAACTTTTTATCAAGGGTTCAAGACAAAGTCTCCAGCACAGAACCTTAGTTCCAACTGGTACTGACCAGTTTTTGTTTTCTTTTGCTACAGGGTACAAAAGCAGTCTTTTAAACTCAAGACATGACAACGAAACAATAAACAGCCCACAAGACAAGGTGGCAAGGGAGATATGTGATCAGTACCTATAGCTGTCACTTCACGTGGGATAACTTGTGTCCAGCAGAAAGGTGCGATGGCCTTACTTCGTCAGTAAAACTTTGTGCAGATACTTTTTGAACGTCATCCTTTTGTGCTTACAAGCACTTTGAACTCTTTAAATATCTCAAGTTACCTGTCCCAAAAAATGCAGCCCACTTGCTGGGGTGGTGTAAAGGAGAAACAAAAGGCACAATGCATATAAATGTTTCTGGATGTGAAATTTAATACAGTGTTAAATTTGATCCAGCAAATCTATTGTTAGTGTTATCAGTATGAGATCCTATCCACACTCAAAAAAAGGTAGAGTTAAGGGAGAATGGAAAAAAAACCCAAAAAACTGGCCTTCCCAAGACATTACAAATGAAGAAAAAGCACTACACTATTTTATCAGCACAACATTAAACTTCAGCAAATATTTCTAACTGCAGTTTTTTCTACTTCTCCAAAGTCTGTTAAAATAAGTTCTATATAATACACTGTTTCAGATATATCTCTGTAGGGTTAATGGCTTCACTGTCCCAAATTCTACACCAAAACATGAAAAAGCTTCGAAGTATCTGCACACTCAAAGATTGGGCAACAAAAGGATTTTTCATTCATCATGTACAATAAAAATGTTACGAAAGCAGCACCCAAAATATTAAAAAACAAAAATGCGAATGGATCTATAAATGTGAAACATAACTGTGAACATGAAAAAGCTCTGAAGTACTATGCAGTTTAAATGGCATATTTTTTTGTCCTCGTTTAACTTGTTTACAATTTGAAAATGAAAATAATAATCCTTGTTGATTTCTACTGTCCTCTTTAGAAAGAAAAGGAAAAAATAACTATGTCCAATCCTCAATTTCGACTCAACTTACCTGGTCTTTTTAACTCTTATGATATCTACAATAATATGAACGATGATTTGAAATGTGGACTAATTGTGGCATCTGGGAATCATGATTAAAATTTACTGCAGATTAAAATGTACTGTCATATAAAGGGGACTATAAAAGAGGCCAGCTATCGATGACTGCTAATCAGACAACAATATCTTACTATGAGTCTGAAATAACTGCATAAACATTATGTAAGCCCTTTAGGAACAAAAAGATGAGAAGGAAACAAATCTAAAGGATGCAAAATATATTTAAAATAATGTGAGGACAACCCACAACTGATGTTACCAAAAATATTCAGCAGTACAATCAAAAACTGCAACTGTGCGTGTGCACACACACTCATAAAATTCCTCTTTCACACACACCCACACACAGATGAACATAACAGAGAGCTGCATAAATAGCCCTTTTTTAACTCTCCATTTTTCTAAACTAGGTACTGCATGTTGCGCTCTGGATTCAACATGGATGGAATGGTACACACTTGCAAAAAATAGGATCCAATACCCAACTCGAGGGAACCCAAGCAAATAAAAACGCGAAGCAATATAAACTCATTAAAAAGAGACAAACCTTCACCACTTTTTCATTCATTTATATATGGTGAAAGAAGCATAATGCCAGTGTTTTTTGACAAAATCCTTATCAATATTTTGTGAAATACAGGCAGTCGTTGACTTATAACCTATGCAACTTACGACTGTTCGACTTCACAACCACAACTATGACTGGTGTGTTTGGCCATGGCTGGCAAGGGAGCAAAATAAAAGTGTGTGTTTAGAGCCAATAAAATGAAATAACGAACAAAGAAAATGTTTCTAAAATACCATGTGGCTTAAAGATGTTTACAATATGATTACTCAGCACAACATACTTATGGTAATTTAACATGACTGATTTACAACCAGATTGAGTTACCACCGGTTTGTCGTAGCCAAATGTGGTCATAAGTCGACTACCTGTAAATAACCACAAGTTTTAACCAATGCTTTGCTACATATCATGGGGTCACTCAGGCTTGACCCTACAAAGACATGTTGCTAGGAAACCTCTTCTGGTAGTTCCTGAGATTTACAGTTATGATTTGTGTGGCTTACATGAAACAGTATGTGCATGATCCACAAAAAGTCATGTATATTAAAACTGGAAAAAAGAGCATCCACTGCTGATATTATTTGATGACTCCATTTCCAAGAAAGGGTGTCAGATGACACACATGTGATTCGAAGGAAGCCTGTGGGATGGGTTTTCAGCTTTAAAAATCTAGGTCGACTATAGCTCAGGAAGGAGAACAAGAAGAGGATGAAATTGGTGCAAACTGGCAGAGGCCATCTTCGCCTGAACTGAGGTGGTGGTGGTGGTGCGTTGTGGGTGTGATGTGGACACCATGCCTGCTGCCAGGGGGACGTTATGCTGCAAGGACACGGCAAAAAGATACTACAGGCATGCGTTCACAAAGTAATGCAGCACACACACCCACCCACAAGGCACCACTTCTAAATGCCACTTTTAATCAAGCTTGCACCAAGCTGTGCTTTTAAAAGATTTTGCAAAGCATAGTTGCCAAAAAAAAAAAAATAAATAAAATAAAAAAAAATAAATAAATAGAAGACTTTCTGTACATCTGCTACACAGGCCACTGCATGTTGCTTTGCGAAAATGAAACATGAAGCAGAATGAATATTTTAGACTGTAACAAAATATGACAGCAACTTTCATTGGTTAATATTTATACCATAAATGTATGAGTGCTATTTTTGTACATGTGTTTGTGCTTGTACCCTGTCAAAAAGCTTCAAAGACTAAAACTAATATTAATTAGCTATGTAAATTATTTACCCACTATTAATATCCTATTCTATCTTATGACGTAGCTACATAAACAGTGTTTGAAGTGCAGGAATATTTGTTTCAAATGCATAAATTACAGTAAATTTCCTGACAAAGAGAGATAATAAAAAGCAAAGAATGCATTAAATTCTAAAAATTGGGAGATATTTTACAGTGGTTATTAGAATGGATTCATTGAATGGATGCTACTGGAATTGAACCAAAATAAACTTTTCATATATATATATAGAACATCAAAATAAAAGAAAGCTTGAAAATATCTGCTATACCAAAACTCATTACTGCAGAAGCTTCCACAAATGCTAAGCAATAAACTTGAAACTGTTGTGAGGTGTGCTTGACATCAAACGAACGTGATTTTAGTAGCAGATGGGTATTATATAAAATCAATGTTTTCTGTTTCTAGACAAAAATATCATGGTAAACATTTTTTATCAAATGTTTACTTGGGAATTAAGTGACACTGTTGTGCTTCTATTTCCCCAGTCATATTTTATCAGAATTGCCATCTAAATTTGCATTTCAATAATCCTGTAAGATGTTCCCCTACCACCCCCTCTCCACCCATGCAGTAAACAGTGTCATTTCACAGCACCCAACATATCACACAAACTGTTAGGCTGCAATGGAACTTCATATACATATATACATAATTATTAACTCTTTTCAGTTGAAATTTTCAACTTCATCCACTGTAAAATGTGATTTTTGACTAATCATGTTTGACAGAACTGTAAAAAGTTAATGAAGAAAACTGCTTTAAAAAAAACAACCAAATGACTAAAAAATTGTGAAACATGAATGTCAACAAGCTATAAATAAGCATAAAATGAATTCTAATGTTCATCTCTGCCTGCACTTTTTAAATTTTTACTAGTACATTATTATGAACCCTCTCTTTATGACTTAACTGATATCAATATTTAGCAGCTGAAAAACTATAAAATGGTGCCAACAAACAGTAAGCTTGTGCAAAATTAGCACAAATGCAAATTAAATACACAGTTTTCAGCTAACCTTGGGTGACAGCATTGAAAGGGGGAGGCAGCGATGGTAAAATTTGCTGATATCAGTTCAGAGAAAACTAAACCAGTTAAAGATTTCACAATCTGAGTGGCTGCTACTGTGCATGGCAGTGCAAGACAGTTGCTTCAGCTCTGCATTAAAAAGTATTTTTTGGTAATGGACCAGCTCAATAGCTGCACAATCACATACCTACATGACAATTCCTTTAAACAGGTAGGCACACAAGCAATGAGAAGATGTTAAAATTGTTAACTAATACTTTAGGTTATTTTTCACAATGGAAAAACACAGGAGGGGTTCTAAAGAGCTTTCTTTATAGGACTGTGTTAGGATTATGGTGGATTGTAACTCTGAAATTTAACAAGCATGGAACATCATAGGAACAAGTGTGCTTTATATGCCATCAAAATAAAAAGTACAATCTCTACACAGTACTATAAAACGATTTCAAAACTGTGCAAATATATACTAGTAAGATTTATCTTTTTAAAATTATTGTATTTTCTTGTAGGCATGTATGCAAGGCTTTTCAGAAAGCTTTAATAAAAATCTGCCAGTAAAACAGTATATTTCAGCTACCAACAAGAACTCAAAAACAGCGAAAATACATCCACTGAGACATATGTAAAGCATATAATTTAGTTGTTTATGCACAACATTATGCTATATGACATATCCCAAAAAGTTGTCTGCAATTACAATGCTGAACATTAGCACCTCTAAATATGACATGTCCATTACACTGTATTTCTAACAGGTTTATTTTCCTTTTTAAGCTGTAAATGCTTCTAAACACATATATTCACTTTTTCCACTTCATCTTTCCATTTCTTAGTTACTACCACCTGTGATTAATTACAATTATTAAGCTACTATTACATCTGTTGGACATGAAGCAAGTTAAAACCAATTTATTAAACCTTTTCTGTGGAAAATGCTTTTTAACCTAAAGATGTAAAAACAAGAACTAAAGCAGTTTTAGGATGTGATTTTGTGAAGTTTTCATGAGTTTATTTTTAATTTTTGAAATTTAAAAATGATGTTTTCGAGAATAATCGCAAATTGTTGGAAGTCCTGGCTTCATAGGGTTAATGGCCACATGAAATAAGCAGCTTTTGCAACCTTCACAAACAAGCATAGGCTCATTTTTTTAAGTCTCTGTTCTAATGTAAAAATGAAGGCCATGAAGACAAAGCGGGACTTTAAACTAAAACATTTACAAGACAAATACTTAGGTGACAAATACATAATATTTTACAAATTACTGGGATAAAATTTCATTAAAAAAATTACAAATAATTGTAGAAAAATGCACTTAAACATCATGACTTACCAGATTTCTTGAAAGGTGCATTGCCAAAAGGATCAGAAGAATCCGAGCCTGACATTACAAGATCCTCCCGGCTCTTGACATTGGAAATACCTACAATAGTAAAAACTGCATTTAAGAATGTGGCACATTCAAGACTCATTGTGAATCTGAAGATATGGACACAAGCACAAACCAGGTTCCAAAGCAATATGTTAATGAGAGGATCAGCAGAGTCTTCCTACTCCTGAAATAGCATTATCACCATCTAAATCCTTTCTAAATGCTGTCCAGGATAATAAAAAGTACATCTTGAATAATAAAATATTAAAAAAGACCATTGGACGATGACATTTCTTGAGTCAATGAGTCATTTTACTGAATTGTTTTGCAGAAAGGCAATCTTATAAGGGAAAGCACTTTCTGCTTCCCTCAAAAGCCTTGAAAAAACTATTCTTTAATGCCAGATAAACTTAGCAATGTACATGCTTTATAAGGTGATTGAGAGGATTCTTTGACAATCCATGACGCTTTAACAAGGCACCAAAGCTTTAAAGGGCAACAAGAGTGCAACACTTTTTCTTCATGATTGGTTTAAGTTCATTTTAGAATAATAATTCTCAAACTATGAGGACATAATTATGCATGATTTTCAAGATGTAAGCCTTCAAACACCAGCATTCTCACCTGCCACTAGGAAAGCAGAAGAATATTACTCTCCTATACTGGAAAGTTCAGTTGCACACAAGTAGTATTTGTACAGCAAGTGTGGCTCAGTCCAGCAAATCTACTCATGTCTTCGAGCAAATGAAAAAACATGACTTAGATTGTCATGCTCAAAAGTGATTTTTTCACCCAGAAAAATAAAACAGCTGATTTTGGAATACAGTCCTACAGCTTTGTAGACCACACTATTTCTAGAAATGCTACCCTTTCGTCACTTCCTGTTTTTTCGACAAATCCAGGTGTAATAGAAAAACATTGATATTTCTGGTGCCTCTTCATCATGAAATACCACCGGAATATGTTTTTGTGATACTTTATATTCTATTTCCAGCAATATCATATCATATCAACCTTTAAAAAAGTCTCTTAATGAATGACCTTAAGGGACAATAATACAAAACAATAATTTAAAAAAAGGTCTGATGAGAAAAATGGCCACAGCTTAATGATATCTGAGATGTCAGCTGTATTAGATACACATGAGTGCACTATCTTGGTGCTATGTTTCGACTACAATCTTTGGTAATTAATGTCAATACTTTTTTTTTTAAACTTGAGAGCTTTGTACTTAAAAACTATAACACTGTAAACTCTGAATGGGTTAGATCTTTAAATCTATTTCTTTTCATTCTCTCCCAAAATCAGATGACTTCACTGATTTGTGATCGACTGGAAAAGTTTTACAAAGTTAACAATTTATGCAAAATGTTGGTAATGCCTATTCCATGGTGACAATGTAAGACACCACCCCCAATCCCGCTTGCAACTCCATTGTTCTGAAAGGCCAATATTTGCATGAATCAAAAACCAGAGAAGCCTTATGACCACGTATTCTCAATGAAACTACCCGTTGCCTAATGAAGCAATATGCAGCATATTCTGATGCTCATCATCTAGCATATAACAAAATGAAAGACTTCTAGAATAAATATTGCAGTTATGAAAACTTACTGGTATTCGAGCCCCTACGAATTTTATCAAACTCTTCACCAAACATCATGTCTTCTGTTTCGTTGCCAAAGTTATCATCAAATGGATTCCATTCAGCCAGATCTGTAGAAAGTGGCCGACCAAACTGTGACTGTCCTCTGCAGATAAAATTAGCAACCTTGAATACACTTTCATGACCCAACACACATGCATTTCACATTCTCGGGTATTTTTAGCCACAAGTGACCATACCTACAAAGTGCCTAATTCTGCATATACCTGTTTTATAAACTGTTATTCAACCACACAATCACAGTCAGAGTCTAATATCACAGACTGCTTTTTTACTCCATCCACTTTTAATATGAATGTACACACATTCATGCTCACACATAAACACACATGCACAACTTACATAGGAGGGGGAGAGCTGATGGGAGTTGTGGTTGCTGATTTCGACTTTAAATCATTTGGTGCGCAAAGCATACCACTTCCTCCAGGATGGTATGCCCTTATAAAATATCAAAACAAATTTTAAGTAATTCAAACATGAATCTTTTGAAGAAAAAGTGTTTTCAATTTATCTTATATTGAGACCTTTTTATTTTTTAACCAGCCACTAAACTGCAGTCAGTAGCCAAGCTTTATTCAGGTTTAAAATTTTATACAAAAACAATGAATACTTAGCTCACTATGGCTTCACACGGCATCTTAAGTCAAATCAAGTTACCCTGAGTAACACCTGAGGTTAATCATTTTTACACAAAATTCTGAGCTTGAATTATGCCAAGAATGTCATAAATATACATTATGAGGGTGTAAAGGGTAAGCAAGGAAACCAGTTTTACAAAATATCCAGTATAAAGAAGGCAATCTTCACAAGTAGTGACAATTATCTGATATAGGCTGCTTACCTGAAAGCACTCCCTTTCCCTCCCATTGTCAAAAAGGAAGTATCACTGACATTGCGCCTGTGCCTAGTTATTTTTGGGCTAGTTAATGGAATTAGATCTTTGTTGAGATCTCCCTACGAAATAAAAAGAAAAAAGTGTTGTATTTTGTCTCCACAATTGCTCATGTGTGTTTGACTGTAAGATACACAGAGCTTAAATAATAATAAAGTTAACTTAAGGTGCTTTACAAAACAAGCAACAACAAAAAAAGCCCTACAACATTCAACTAGCCTTGGAGTGGCAGTGAAATTACACTTGAAATAATCTATTGGAAATTCACTCTATAAACAACCTATCATTATATTTACTGAATTCGTTTTCCATTCACTAACAATACAAAGTTTTGGCCTATTTAAATTACTTTGTATTTTGTGACAGCATATTTTTTTAAGGAAAGATTACCCAGGAAAAATCTGATTAAGACCTTAACAGCAGAAGACTATGGCTATTGACATCAAACCCAAATTCAAATTGTAAGTCACAGCTATCATGCAGAAGTGAAACTCAGAGTACTTTATTATTTTCTGATGACTTGGCCCATGGGACTGCTGGTTGCTTAAACACCTCCTCCAGTGCATTGGCAGGGGGGCTTGTATCTTGCAGTTGTGAGGCGGAGGCACTTCTATGGCTGCTACTGCCAGAACTGCTTGCAGCTAAATCATCAATGTCTATCAACTGTCCTGTCTGCATATTATTGGTGGAGCTGGAACTGGTGCTTAAACCATCAACTAAGCTCTCTGTCATAGGCTGAGAATACTGTTGTAGCTTTTGCTGATGGAACTGCTTCTGTTGATTTTGTTGCATCTGCTGCTGCTGTTGTTGCATCTGTTGCTGTTGCTGCATCATGGCATACTGTTGCGGTGTGATATACTGTACACTGCCAAAGCTGAGAGGTGGTACATAGCCTTGGGGTGGGGGATAGGGAGCAGCAGGTGGTGGAGGCTGTCCTGGAAACTGTGGTGATGGTTGTTGAGAACCTGGGAATTGGGACGATGGTGTCAGGTACTGACCTCCATACTGCGGAGAAGGGGTGGGCTGCTGGACATCTGAAAGGTGAAAATAAAATCAAGAGATATTAAGCCATCAGAGAGTATCAATCAGCACAGCTCATGGAAAAACACCAGATTAAACAGGGTTCCCAGGGACAGGGATGGTGCCAAGTAAGGACCTTATAAGGACCTTATAAGGACCTTTCATGCATTCGTAAGGACCTAAGTGACAGTCATCAATGCTTAAGTTTTTCTCTTGTATGGTCGGAAAGATGTATTATTTATGAATCTGTGGTCTTCTCTATGTTCTCAAATACATGTATTTCTAGTAATAAATAATCAAAGAGTTAATTTTGATGCCTGTATGCCATATTTAGATTAGATAACTTAAAAAGTGTCCTTAGCGCGCTGATAACATACACCATTAATGTTCCAAGTTTTCTAGAAATCTAAGTAATAATAACTGCAAAACCTGAAAGCCATTCTTTGGTGCAATACAAAAGTCAGTTCATGTCTCTCTCTCTCGCACACACACTCTAACGGGAAGAAAGAGAGAAATAGAGGTATGCACAGTAGTACTAGAAGATCAAGGTTCAAGAAAGAGTAAGTTTCTAAAGACCTTTTGAAAAAAGAGTGTTTTTTGCGAATAAGGAAGGGCAACTAGTGTTGTACAGATGTGTAGACCAAACATGCGGTTAAAATTGTCGGTATTTTGCGCCAAAGTCGACTCCGAAAATAAATTTGTGGTAATATTTTATCGATATAAGGACTTGTAAGCGTCACAGAGAAAATGTAAGGACCTGTGTGAGAATTTGTAAGGACCGCATGGCAAATATAAGGACTTATAAGGCCTTACGGCGAAAATTCAATATGTAAGGACTTATAAGACCTTGTAAGGACCTGGGAATCCTGTTAAATAATAAATAAGAGGGCATTTAAACCAAAGTTGATAAAGTACAACAGGTTGAACACATTTCAGTGCAAGATTTGAAGGAAAAGATATTAATACCAAGCAAATGTGTTCACCTCTGCTTTTACCACATTGCTAAAAACCATGTTTCTCCTTAAGTTCTTTAAAGCTGTGATCTGAAGGATATATTGAGGTGATGTTGCAATAGAGACCACCATGTTAATATACTGCACAAATTATCTAATAATAACAATACAACACTAATGGCTACGACAATATGAAGAATAATTTTCTTAATTTACACAGTCATTATTCAACTTACCAACAGGAGTATTTGGATTGCTAGCTGTAGGTCGTTTACGAGGAGTTATTGTGGTTGAGATAGGCAATCCCAAAGATGCAGTCTGTGGAACATTCTGACCCCTAGGTCGTTGCCTAGGTGCCACAGTTGTTGATTCAACACCACCAGATGCAACAGTCCTAGAAAAGTATAATGGACCAAAGAAATTTACATCAAAATAATCTAAATAACATCAATATGATGTTCATTATTTTCTAGACGCAACTCCATAAAGTAGCTACATGAAGAGCAAAAGAGATAACCGCTTGACAAAAAAAGAAACAAATCTGTTAACAACAAGAGAACTTTACAAAAAAAACAACTCACTTCTGGCCTGTCATTTTGATCTGTTTTGCCTCTGATTCAGATGGAGGCACTGGAAGAGTACTGACATCAGGGAGGGGGGATGACTGACACAAAAAGCAATAAACATTATGGTCATGACTTTAAAAACCACTAAAAGTGCCTTTGGCTGAGACTGTCCTGTAAAGAAGTCTTTGGGTGGGTGCGGGAAGAACACACAAATGTAAATAATGCATGTGGGTAAACACAGTTTTAGAGAATGCACTTTTGCTTTGAAAAATTTACACAAATTATTGAAATTTCAAGATAAAAAGGAGGACATAAGTCTAACAATATGTTTTTAAATGATCATATTAAGTATGAAACAAACATGAATTTACTGTACAATTTGTGGTAATCTCTGTAGATCTCAACTTTTTGCTAGACTTGCAGAAAGGTACATAGATTCTATATTTAGAGTCAGTAAAGTGCACATAAAAATAAAATTTCTGTTAACAAAATTCTCTGCATCAGATGACAACAATATAACAGTGATAAGAGAATATCAAAGGATTATCAAAACCATAATATCTATCCTTTACCCGGCCATATCCCTTTTCAATTTCTGGTTCCACAATTTCACTGAATAAAACCTGGTCCTCCTTGTCAACCTCTGTTCCTAGATAGATTTTCAGAAAGTCCCCCCACCTCCCCCTATTTTCAGTAGTTATGTCTGTTAAACCTCTGGCCATGAATACTCAATGTCACATAAAGTAAAACTCCCCACCACTACAACTCATTCATGTCACATGCCATACACTCTGCTAGCTCTCTTGGCCAAGCTTATTAAGTTAATTTCACTTAAATAATATTGTCATTAAGTGTATTTGTTGTTGTAGTTGTCCCTCATCATGCCGTACACTTGTTAGTAAGTCACTGTAACTGTACTACTGGGTAAATTGTGTTGCTGTTAAATATCTATTTCTAAAGCTATAAAATGACCTTGCTCTGCAAAGAAAATAGACTTAAGCATTTCAATAAAGAAAACAGGCCATTGTACTTTGAGACATATCTCAAGATATTCAGTCAAAACAAGACATCAAAATGCCACTTAACAATACTCACATTCATGTTTGGCACTGGATTTTCTTTTCCTATTAAATGGAATGCTATGTAGGAAACCTGGAAAATGTCTGGCCTTTTGTTAGGATCCTTTTCAAGCATATATGCTGAGGACAGACAGATCAAAAATTTAATTTAGGCAAACCACTCACAACAATAAATCTGAACTATACCAATTAAAAAACAATTTCACAAAAACGAAAAACTTTCCCCCTTAAAAACCTTTCATTCAAGATAGCCACACAATGGTTGTTGTGACATATGCTACTCTTATGTCTTGTTACTTCTTTTGGTGACTGGAGTGTTTGTATGACTGCTGCCGTTGTGCTTGATTTGGAGTCTATGTTATTGGCTGAGATGATTCTTTACACTGTTCTGCCATCTATATGTTTGTGCTTCATTTGATTCCAGATCTACCAGTCCTTGCAATGGCGGATCTGCAGTAACTGCTGTGAGTTTCTGATGTATTTTCATTTTTTTGCAACTGCTTCATGAGTCCCCAAAGATCAGTGGTTCGTTCTCATCTTTATATTGATGAAACCCACAGTCTCTGGCGTGGAGATTGAAAAGGTTTTATCTTGTTGCAGTCTGAATCTGCTTTTTGAGATCTTAAAATATCTTGATACTTTTAGTCCATATTATGTGGATCCTGTTTACATTTTTTATCTTATATTCGTCATCAGTACTGTTTATCCTTCCATCGTTCATTTGTTGTGTGCTTGTTCTTCTGTCCCTCTCATGTTGACCCTGTCTTGTTCTTTAGCACTAACAGCATGCTCCTTATGAGTGTGAGTATGCGCTATATAAATTTTGCATTATCATCATCTAATGGACAGGCCTCCCATGTTGCAGCCTGTACATTCCGGATGATTGCACTGCTGTTCCTTTGATGGCAAGTGTCACACTCAGACTGCCTGTTCACCTGCTGCTACTTCTACCGAACATTCTCCTCATCCATGACTTTGGCTGAATTACTTCCCTATTTATTTACTACTACTGCTGCATCCTAGATTCTACCTACAATGCTGTGCTCAGTGGCAATGTGATCTAATGCGTATGGCAGATAAATAATTTCCTGAAAGGCATTAATAAAGAGGTTTTGCATTTGAACCCTTCCAATCCCTACCCCCTTCCACTGTTCCTAACAATGCCTAGCATGGTCAGGGATTGGGGGTTATGGGAGAGAGTATCAAACTTTTAGATTTAGATTTTAGAGTGATGTCCCCTTGCCTAACTGGCTGGAGGGGCAGAGAGGTATTTTTGTTTTATCTGATGTCTTCCTCATGTTGGAAATGCGACTGTTTTGATCAAGCGCTTGGAATGTGCTGCCTCTTCCATGTCAGTGGCTTTGGTTTTTTTCTGACATGCAGACCATGATTTGTGAAGGCTTCATGTCATCTTGACCTTCTGTTCATTGGTGAACTTTTGCGTGTGCTGGACTCATTTGTTGTTCCAGTGAGACTTGTGCCATCGTTGGATTTGCTGCATTTGCTATGAAGTGTATTGTGGCTTGTATGATGTTTTGATATTTGGACTGCAGATTGTTGTTTATGCTGGATGTGGACGCTGCTCTGTGTGTGGAGGACACGGTCTGCTGAACACCGAGATTTTGTCATCATATTATTTTATTGTCACCATATTTTGATGTCACATCACCTACTGTGATTTGTGAACTGTCTTGAGCTGTCCACAGATCAGGATAAGGCGCTACACAAGCAAACACTTACTATTATTAAAATCTTCACTGCTGCTGTTTTATGAGGAAATAAAACTGTCTGAAGGCAGGGTTTACACTTTCAAAAATCCGAGTGGATGAAGTTATGATGAAATGACACCAGCTTAGTAATGTCAAACTGTACTGGATGACATAGAATGTACATAATGAAAAATTTAGCACATGGACGATACAGAAAAAAACCCCACATGTATAATGAAATATTAAGTGCATGGTGCACTTTCTTTCAGGCATTCCTCACTGCAGGTTCATCGTCCTGGTCAGAAAATGACATAATTGATAGGGATGTTTGCTAGTCAATAAATAAACAGCTAAAACATCCACTTCTGACATAAAACTTTACCGATTAAAGACTGGAGACCCCGTGAATATCGACAGTTGTCTGGTATGGAGTAGTTACCACTCTGAATAGCAAGGGAACTCTCGCCAAAAGGTAAAGTAAAAAAACATAACTTGTACAGCAAGCACCCAAGAGCCTGCAACAGATCCAAGGTATTACTTGATTTCAAGTATTTATAGCCTTGAAATGATCTTCTTTATTCCCAACGGGATGTTAAATCAACAAAAATATGCATCTTTATTTACGGTTATGCATCTCCTTTACCACACTTTTTTTTTTTTTTTTTTTTTTTTTTTTTTAGGCCCTTTCACCCCTCCTGGGGCATAGGCCATCGACTACAGTCTTAACTGTTGTCGATGTTTCGGTAGCAAGGATTTGTTTTTACGGGGTGGGGGTGCTGGCCCCACGCCCAACCCTCCTCCTTTTTCAGCCGGGCTTGGGACCGTCCTTGGCGGAGGGCGGCCAGCCCTGTAAACAGATGCCACGTGCAGAGAAAGAACAGCGTGCCCGAGACGAGAAATGAACTCAGGGCAGCCAACCTTCACTGTATTGGTGACAGGCGCTAACAGCGCTAACCGTTGCGCAACCGGGCCGCCCCCTTTACCACACTGCCTCTATTTTAATATTTTATTATCAAAAAGTATTGTAAACGAATATACCTTTTTTTTTAGAGACTGTGCTGTCCTTTCGGCGATGCTGTAGTTCTGAGTAAGTCATATTATTTGGCCTTTAAAATTAAAATATTAAAAAAGGTGGAACATGAAAAGTTCAAAATCCTCCATTATGTAAATATTGCTGCTTACCCACATATCAGCTTTTGTGGTGATAGCAATGCCTCCATATAAATCGATCATTTCTGGGGCTCTATAAGATAGAGTAGTGTATCTGTTCAAAACAAATTTACAAAACCATTACAAGATTATGCACATCTCAATAACACATCAAATATATTTTATGACTTTGTTACGAGCTGCATCATGATTTAGTTTTTAAAAAAAAGAAGAAATTTTCTGTATAATTCTCACAAATAAGGACATACTCTTAAAAAAAAAGCTGCTCATTTTCAGCCAAGACTTTTCAAATAAGAAAATTAATGATTATTTAGGACCTAATCTACAAATCTCTTGAATAGATTTGGATGCTTCCTAAATATTTTTTTCAAATCAGAGTTAACAATTCTTTGGGTTTTAGTTATGAAGCTCATATATAACATTCACATTATCACACATTTACAACAGATGACAAACAGCTTGATAATGGACCGTCATAATAAAGAATAATGTTTAAAACAGTATACGTTATCAAGTTCCCAGCCCTCTAAATGCTGATGGCAAAGTCTAGAGAGCAAAAACTTCCACCAACTTTTGTATCTCATCCTCTAATTGCGGGATTTTCTGTTGTTCTGGATTCATCACTCTTCCTGTGCAGCTGCCAAAGTCACAGAGGACATAGTTGCCCCCTTCCCCAATCAATATGTTCTCCACCTGTTGTCAAAAAGAAAGTCCTTCTTTTGTTGAAAGAATCTTTCAGACACAGGCAACAGTTGCTGTAATTTGTTTTAACTGTTCCAGTAGCATTGGGTCCACCAATGCTTATGCCCAGTGGGTCTAAGTAATAGAACGTAAAAAAAAATTATGAGCAGCACAATTTCCTGACATAAATTAGTTTTTTCATAAGGTCATCTGACAGCTTACCCTTACCACAGGTCAACAGTTTGTTTCACATGCTTAAATACTTTTGTTCTGTGTTATAAAACTATTGGAGCTTGGCTAAATAAAGCTGTCTAAAGGCAAATAGATAAAATGTGGCTAAAACATTCCTTTCTACAGATGATGTGCTCATGAAAAATATGTGTGTCACATAACTGCAACACAGTTCATGAGCTTGAATGAAAAGACATAGACACATGACTTTACCTTAAGATCCCGATGAATGATGGGCGTCTGGCAGTGATGGAGGCGAGATACAGCCTCACACACATCACAGAAGATTTTCAAAACCTCTTTTTCACTGAAGCCAATGGACAATCGGTCATTCATCAGTTGTATCACAGATCCTGCATAATACCCATATCAGTATCAAAAAGATGCTGATGACAGTAAAACTTTATAAATAAACCAAATAAAGAAATAAATCTTGACCAGGAAGCACACATTTAAAATGAATGACATGCTGGTATATGTTCTGCCAATCTGCTTCCAGATATTTCAAAATTCTGTGACAAGTTTGTGTTTTAGGAACATGCATGCATGTAAGCACACACAATCTTCCAAGAAATATACATCAACTGCTCTGTATTTCTTCTATATAAAAATCACAAATGCATTAAACATCGTCTTGGCACTGGTAACAACATTTACGACATGCACTATGAAATATTAAAATACTATTTCACTAAGTTTTTATGCATAACATAAAAATTTACTAATATAATATTTCATAATAATATAACAAAAATTTAATAATAAGCAAAACTTTTCGGACTAACACAGATACATGTGTCAAAGACAAGAGTTGCTTTTACAGGATTTATGCACAGTGTTGGATGCCTACCCCAAACAACCATATCAACAAAGCACTGCACATACATGTGCTGTACAGTAATTTTTAGCTAATGTATATTTAAGACTGTGAGTCTTAACAAAGTTGTACAACACCTACATTTGCCCATAGCAAATTCAAATAGCATGAACAGTCAGTCACTAAAGAAACCTTTATTGCAGAGTACATTTCCTTCTCTCTGTTCAGCTGTATAAAGCAGCTAAAATCTGTGCACTGTAATTTTCAGCACAGCACAAACATGCTTCTCACCTCTGCAATATTGCATGAGTAAAAGTACTTCATACACCTTGTTCGGCATTGCAGAGACGCTGGAATCTATGTAGCGGATGATATTTTTATGACCACTTAGGTCTTTCTGTAAATGAATCATGACATACAAAATGCATGAGAAAACAAGTTTGCATTTAAAAATTATTTTGGGTTCGTGAAATAATAAACTTGAGATTTTAATTTTATATCAGTGAAATAATGGCTAATGACATTTTATTTGAATGAGCTGCAGACAAAAGAAGAATTTTCCACAGATCATTTTAAAATGTTTGGTCTGCATCAGTTTGTGATGCTAAAATACATGATAAATTGTTTCCTAGTAAAATGTTTAACATTTCTTGAAGCATTATCTTTATCAATATGATGTAAATTGATAAAAAAAAAAATATATATTGTATGATCCTTTTAATACTCTTGTTTTAGAGTTTTCTCTAACTTCTCAACATTGATAGTAACTTCACAAAACCACACTAACAGATGTCAATCCCAATGTTGAGAAATCTGTTCCTTTGTGACAGATACCTCAGACATATGTGCATACATATATAATGAATGATGGCATGTATGCACGCACACATACACAATATTAATGAATAGTAAAACACAATGAATTTCTAGTTCAATAACATAAGACAAAATATAAACAAAGAAAGAAAAGGAAAACAGAAAAAGGGTGGGTTTAAAGCCTGACACGCCCCCCCTCCCCCAAAAAAATTTACGTTTCACAGGATATTGCTGGTTTTTTAATATCATTTTTAAAGACATTAAATTAACACTGATTTATGGAAACTTGAGGAGAGAGAGAAAAGATATATTGTTCTCATTTCTCTCAGCTACTGCACTGACAAATTAACTAGTTTATTTATCGCATAACTGTGATACTATTCTTAAGTTTAGCCTATTAAAAAAAAAATAACCTCACTGTCTGATTACTCAAGCATATATGCAAGCACAGACACATATATGTGTGCATACAAATATACACCACACAAAACATGTGTGCACACTATTCTGCAGTCTTTGAGCCACAGAAAAGAAAGGCAGAGACAAATAACAGGACAGCATCTTGTGAACATTGAAAATTATGTTCAAATAATAGAATATTCTTGAGAGTAAGTGAAAATGAACATTAACTCAATGATCTATAAATAAAAAAGATAAGTCTAACTGACACTATACCTCAGACATGTTTGTCAGTGGATATTGGTATGTACAGGATGCAATCAAGAGTGAATGTTATCTTAAATTTGTCATCATTGAAGATAATCTGCATATGCAAGTCTACAATGTGTAATCCCTAAACAAAACAAGCTAAGTAAATCACACTACTCTGTGAATGAAACAGAACTGAAAATATACCACATGCTGCAAGAAAGGTAACCATTGTATAAATGCCTGAATATTTCTAATAAATCTGAGTTAATCTGAGTTCGGAAATATGCATCATATAAATGCCTGACTATTAGAAAGACTTCAGAAATATATAAAGAAAGATGTTAATCCAAAAGAAACAACACCTATTATGTTTATTTTTTTTTAACACTATGGCTATAATTCAACATAGTATTCAGCTGCAGAAACAGGCTTTTTAAGTGCTAAACATCTTCTCTTTGCAATAAACACATTAATCTATGCTACTAGATAATTAACTAAAATGTCAAAGTTCATTTTTACCTCTAAGCCAGTGGTTCTCAAAGTGTGGCCCGCGGACCACTAGTGGTCCGCGGGCATAAGTCAGGTGGTCCGCGGCAGACAGTCGTCATATGTCAGCAAAGTGTTTAAAGTGATGGCATTCCTCGCATTAACATTTTAATTACAAAGAACGAGGTAGTTTAATGTCAACTTATTACTACACTACTGCCACAAAAAGACATTTAGTTTTGAATTGTAATGAAACAAATGCGGCATTTTAAATTTGAAATTCATAGTACAGAGTGATTTTTAGGCCTTGGTGGTCCGCCATAGTTTTTACTTAAGTAAAGTGGTCCGCTGTCCGAAATACTTTGAACCACTGCTCTAAGCAACAGTTTAAGTACATTTTTGTAGATTTTAGGACCAAAAAGCTGCTTGTCAAAGAAATGAATACTTACTGCAATTTTGATTTCTTTCTGACAAACTGCCAAGTCCTTTTCATTATTGACATACATGCGTTTGAGAGCAAAACGCCCTCCAGTTGAGGATTTCACCAGGAAAACCACCGAAAACCCTCCTGTAGAAAAGTTTCAAATGAATTTAACTACAAGAAAATATTCCCTTACTTTTAAAATAAAGTTTTGAAATTTTCCTAAAAAAAAAAAAAAAGCTGCTTCTGCTATAATTAAACTTGATGTTAATATCACTAGATGAACAAATATAAAAAAGAAATTTATTTTTAATTATCACGTAGTGTGGAGACCTCAGAATGCAGTGATGGTGATGTGTATGTGTATATATGTCTTAAAATGCATACATTTTTCAAGTAAACTATTCCCATCACACCCATTAAAAGCTTCAAATCGTCAATTCTAAAAATTCCTTATGTGCATTTTCCTTAACGCCAACAAGTCCAAAAATAAAACCCTCACAAAATGAAATTTTGTATCGTTTCTTTAACATGCTTTTTTTTTAATATATAAAATACAGTTTATCTACGCTTTCGTACAGTCATCAATTATCCAATTTACGATAATCTTCTTTAAAATTAAGACAATTGCGACTAATTTGTAGGCTATAAATTCGACGTAACTTATGAATCTTCACAAATTACAGGTATCCGAATGATCTCTCTTCATTCAACAGCTACCTGTTGGCAATGTACGAGTATTCCTGTAAAGACTGATATATTTTGACACAGGTCAATTATTCCGAAAAAAAGCAAACACGCCCCTCTCCACCCACCTTCAGCAATAACATCCTCCACTGTTAGGCTGAAACGCCCAACTTGAAAAGTCTTTCCGACATGAGAACTTTGTTGGTTAGATCCAAACAATTTCTTCATTTTTGTTTCTTTCTATACGTTATCATGAATAAGAATCAACAGATAAAATGTTCAAGGCTCTCTCTCAAAATCAGCGAGAACGGACTTCCTGTACTGTTCTTCGATACTTCCGCTGGCCGAAACAGGGACTCTGGAGAGTGTTTCATTCTTACTCTCTGCCAGGATTGTATACACGGTCTTTTCTTAGCTGTGATAGGTCTGACCAGTCCAACTGCATCCAATCAATTCGGTTTCAATAAATCAGTTACTTGTTCACATCGCCGAAGGTTTCAATCTGGTTTATGGCGGAAGTCTCGCATTTACTAAAACCACGTGATAATGTTTGTGATGACTCTTCTTTTCCCAGACGACTTACATAAATTTTAGAAATTCACAGAAAAAACCTATTTGGATAGTTTCAAATAAATTTAGCACAATAGTAGATGCATCTTATTGTATAAAGAAATATTCAATAATTTTCTTTCTCTTGAAAGGATCATGTACTTTTATCTATTCTCGTTTGTAGTCACGAATATTCTCACACAGTAACATCATGGCTGATGACGCGGGAGACAAAAATTATCCAAACACCAAGTGAGACCGTTTGTTTTTATTTACGTGTGCATTTCACACAAATGTCGTGAGCATGAAGTATGTCGATGAGTGTGCATTTGTGAGTAATCCAGTGATCTAATCAATCTGTAAAAGAGTTCTTTTTGAGAGAGAGAAAGCATCAACAGGTATTAATTTATTGAGTCAGAAGTTGAGAAATACTTTCAGCTTTGCAGGATTCGTTCATTCCCATCAGAGTCTATGTTTTTTTTTTCTCGCAACAGTCATGTGATGGATGCATACACACTGCAATTCTACAATAAAATGTTGGATGTTAGAAAGGACCAACCACTTTACTAGAGACATGATTGTTTACATGAACAGTAATAATGGTGGGCTATTGTCTTTATTATTAAGGGCAGCTTCATACCTCAGCATGTTGCATTTTTGGGTTAAAAACCAAGTTTTAAGTGCATTAGGATAAATGTTTAGTTTTTAGTCTTATTAATAACTTGCTGCAGTCCTGTTGGATACTTTAAAGTTTTACTCCTTTTTAGGGAGGCAGCCCAGAAAACTATTGAGAATGGTGCATTGGCAGAGAAAAAGGCCGAAGCAGGTTAGTAAACAAACTCACATTTTCATTTATGTATGAAAAATGGTTTTTGGGAATATGTCAAGTTACTTTTGGTTTGATAATGTTTACAATATTGTTACTGCATAATCATGTAAATAAAAGAAAACTTTATTGAAGGGTAATTGCTAAAAATATTCAGTAGGAAAAACTCATTGCCAAATGCAAATTTCCATTCCAGACACATACACACATAAACAATTTTGTTTTATGCTTTCAGCGCTTATATTATAATTTTTGCATGTACATTTACATCTTTCAATTTAAAAAAAAACTGAAGTGCAATTATTCGCTTATATTTTAGCTAGACTTTTGCTGGTCTGAGGACTAAGTATATTTTTATCTTTAGAACCAATGGACACTGATGCATCAACAGCTGGGAGCCAGTCCCAGGGGGAGGAGGAGACAGCAGAAACACCTAAATGTTACTGGTGAGTTTATAATGAGACTAACATACTTATGTTTTTATTTGTAACTCATGAAAACTCAACAGTTTTAATAAAAGGTTTTACAGTTTTTGCTGTAAATTGTCAACTTATTTCTCCATATTCTTCATTTGTAATTATAGAAGAGTAGAGACAGAAATTTGTAGGAAAGCTACAAGAGCCACAAAAGCGTTTTTTTTTATTATTAAATTTTATTTAAGCAAATTATTAAATGATTTTTTTTCCTTCAGTGTATGTGAAGGATAAATACATTGAACTGCACTGTTATTAACATTGTTAAGAAGTTCAGATGTGCAGAAATTTGTGTGCAGTAGCATGCCTGTAATGTTGAACTACTAGTTACTTCCACCATATAAAACGAAGTTTGCTGTTAACTATTTGCAGTGGTCAGCCACGCAGTCTTGGATGTGTTGAGCTTTTATGTGGTACCTGTCTGGCTTGGTTTCACTCAGAATGCGTTTCAGTGAACATAGGGTGAGTTGCATAGCACAAAGTTGTACACACACGCATATTTACATTCAATACTCTCTTCCCACAACCCTCTTCTCCTTGACAAAATACTTGCAGTTTACTAAAGCCACATGTTTGTCTAAATTTATTGGTCCATCATTGCATTAGGATTTTTCCATTCACAATCCAGAAAAGTCAAAGATGAAACTGACAGTAAACAAAGATGGGCTTGCCCTCAAAGCTAGAAGATAAGCTTAATATAACTACCTTTTGTGGAAAACAGTGTGCAGATAAAGCCATGGAGACATGAGACAATCCTTTTTTGTTGAACAATGCTCTAACAGAATTGCTATGAGAACAAGATGAAAGGATAAAAAGACAAGAAGTCTTGCTAACTGTCAGAGAGCTTCAGGCTTGAGTAAAGACAAAAGTTGGTCTTTTGCAGGAAGAGCTTGCCATTCATGACATGTTATCAGTTCTGCTGCAAAAAGTGCAGTCCAACTGAGAGCGAGAGCTTCATCAGGCGACAAGCAAGTAAGTGGTGATTAAAGCAGCGTATGCCAGTTTTCAGCAGAGCTCAGCTACAGAGGGATGAAACATATTTAGCTCCTGAACAGATTAATTTTATCAGAGACAAAAGTGACTAAGGGAAAGGTAGTTTAGATGTCTATTAACAAGATGGAAACAAAAAACTTGATTCTTTGGAGTAGGGGTTTTACGTATTATCTGTCCAATGCTTTTTATTTTTGAATATCATTATGCAAGAGAGTTTTGTTTTTGTTCTTGCCTCTGTATCGTTTTACAAAAATCTGGTATATAGATTTGTTTTGCCACATCAGGAATGGCCTTTTTGTGTAATTAATGTGGCATTTTTCTTGACCTTACATGTTTTGTTTTTTTTTAAACCATCTGGATTTTGGGCTGTATTTATTGCAGCATTTAGTCAAATGTGTCAACAGGCCATAGCTAATCTCATCCTGCAGAGTGCTAATGAAGATGGACAGACAAGCTTTTCAAAAGAGATGGTACATTTTATTCTATGTGTGGGTGTGTGGCTACGGATATATGTGTGTGCTTGCAAATACATTGTGTTTGTGGGTGAGAAGTTATTTGAATGATGGTTGATGAATTTATAAGATGCATTTGATGCCTTTGGATAAGTGTATACTTGTGCAACTTCATGTGTGTGAGCACCTTGAGTCCGCCTTTGTTAGCGGGATAAGATGTTCTATAAATAAAAATTTATTGTTATAGATGTTGAAGAAATTTTGTAACACATTTTTGATGGGATGCATTGGTTGTACTTTACACTGTGACTTGGATAGAATCTTGTTGAGAAAAGTTTTGGAATCATCATTTTCTTAACATTGGCTTTTGCTGGATCTGGCGATTTGTCTTACAGGAAATAATCCCTTTCATAGACAAAAACTGGGAAAACCTTACTACCATGAACCGCAGAGTAAAACTGACTTGGCACAATACAGTCTCTAAAACAATGGTAAGGAATGTTAGAGGAAGAGTGATGTTAGAGGCATGATACTGCTGATGTTCTTTGGTGGGTTTTGTTTTTAAGCAAGTAATATTTTCCTTGTAGCTGCTGCCTCATTTGTTTCATTCCTATTTATTTCTTGCAGACAAAAGAGACAGACATTTTTGCCTGTTCGCTAGAAGATGGGACAGATTCTTATTACACTCTTGTCAATCAGGTCAGTTTGTAAGACTGAGAGATGCAAATTTTGTTGTTTTTTTGCTATGCTGATGGTCACTTACTTAGTCCTAGATGGTACGTAAGGCATCCACTTGAAACCTCCTTTTTTGTTTGTCAGCGGCAGTTTCTGATCTTTCAGCTGTCTCACTACTGATCCTTGCATGTTCCTGTTTGTTGATGACATTTCCTTTTGCCATCAGCTGTCTGGTAAAGGGTTATTTTAAGTGGTGCATCTGGTTTCATTTGGCACACATCTTAAGTCATCTACTGATTTGCATTATGGTTACCATATTTGTGCAGCTGGCTCTTATGAAGATTTTTTTGTTGGTGATTTATGCTAGGCCTGAATAACTTGGAGATTTTCCTCAGACATTTAGTTTAGACATCTCTAGTTTCTGCCTGATTTTTGCTAATACAGTCAAATCTCCCTATGCCACCTACCGGGACCGAGCAAAAGTGGCATAGTAGTGAGAGTGGCATAGTAGCGAGGGTTCGTAAAAACTGCTTTATTTGTTCAAGTTACCCGTCAGTCCAAAGCAGGGGTGGGCAATTAATTTTCCCAAGGGGCCGCATGAGAAATTGGGATGGTTTTAGAGGGCCGGACTAATATAGTTAACTCAGTTTTACCTAATACTGTATGTATAGTATATTTACTGGCGGGCCGGTCAGAGACAGGAGGCCTTTGCCCAGGTCTGGTCCAAAGCTCTCAAGAATCGTCGGCTTCGCTAGCTGTCTCCTCTCATTCTCCCCCTCACCTCTTCATCCTCCACCCCTCCAACCACATCCGCGGCACCTGCATCCTGTCGCTAGTCGACCCCCTCACACCTTCCCTCTGTCACGTGGCTGTCACCCGGCCAGCGACCACCACCCCCCCACATTGCCAGCCTCCACCCTCCCTGTGTGCGTGCTATGTTCTATCCCACCTAACTGCGATGTCCCACACTACCATACTGTATAGTAATCGATTTGCTTTGATGAGTCTGTTCTTTATGTTTTTTCCAGATCTTTATCTGTTGTTACTAGACTGCCAAGATATGTAAATTCATGGACTTTTTAACTTCTTTGTTGTCAGTTGTGATGGGTTCTGTTGACTTGGCGTTGTCTGAAGTTTTTTTGTTTGTTTTGCCTGTGTTTACTGTGAGTCATGTTTTTAGTGCAGTTTTGGTTAGGTTTCCCCCCATTTATTCAGCACAAGTATTGTATCACAATAGCTAGACATTATTGTACATCAGAAGACCTCACAGCTATAAATTGGAGAGGGAAGAAGGTAGATATTCTTCCTTATGCACAAACGTGGGTAAACTGTATTATTTTAATGCTTCACCTGTAAGGTAGTGAGTGTAATAGATATGCCTCAAAGGCAAGAATGTTGGGAAGGCTTGCTAAAGTGACCAGTGTTCAGTGGACCTTTTTTTAAATTTTAAAGAAAAGATTTTACTTTTTCAGGACTTGTCTCGGATAGCACCAAGTTACGATGTCTTCAAAGGATCTGCAGTCGGACTGAATACAGTAGACAGTAGGTTTCTTTTGAGTTGCAGTGGCTTTTAGTGCAAGTGTTAGTTTAGCACAATTATTTATGTTAAATAGAAAAGAGATCATTGTGGTTGGGTATGTAGTATTTGTGCTTGATTATCATTCTCCTGCCATTCCATATGGAAGAATGATTTTGTAAACAAATCGTTAAATCTTCTTCTTTTACATTAGTACCTTCGCAATGTGCACATTCAGATCTTGAGAAAGCAGGAAGGTATGATAGGCAGAGAATCTCTTCATCTTTGTCTTTGCTATTTATTTCCAAGTTCAAACTTACTACAGATCCTTATCCTTAACTAATCATAATCTCAAAGAAATAGCATAAATAACTTGAGCAGGTTAATATAAAGAAAAAATCTGATCCATCAGTAAAACCAGTAACTTAAAACTCTTACGGAGACCTTGAAGGCCTGAGATTCTTACTGTCAAACTTATCAGTAAGTGATCTGCTCACATTGTAGAGCTCCGTTTTTATTGGGGTTTTCTTTGGTGTTTTTTTGGGAGGACAATAAAAGTGTTTAGTAGGCTAAAGCCTAATTGTCCTATAGGTGATTAAAATAAAACAAGTTGAAAAGTTGAAAGAGATTGCACACTGTACTTGGTAATGTTCCCAAAATAATTTTCATTATGTTTTTTTCTATGCAGCAAAAAGCAGAAGTGCAAAAAGGAAAGCTCCTTTTGACAGCAATGTATTCATTTCAAAACAGAAAAAGAGGTATGAATTGATGGAGTGCATATCATCTCAGGTCATTGTCAGATCTAAAAATAGCTGTGCACTTCATTTGACTTTGTTATTAAAAGGATCTTTACAATATCCTATACATGAGTGTGCAGATATGTGCATCCTCACACACACACATATATATTAAAGCACAAATACATCAGCGTAAGATGCATCCATAATTTTGCTGGACGAGATTTAAGTAAATTTGTAGAAGATCAGTTTTTATAAAGTTGTACAGGGTTGTGGGTTTTTTTTCCTTTTTAATGAAATTGGCATTTAAAAAAAAAACAAAACTAAGTTCTTAATTTGATAGTAATATGTCTGGCTTGATTATGTTACAAAGTTAGTCCAGACCAGATAATAACTCACACCCATTAGGCGAGGGTTTCATTGCAGTGACTTAAATTCAGGAACTCGAGTACCAGCTCATGGTTATCCACTAGAGCATCCATATAACAAAGATGGCTACAGATACATTTTGGCCGAGTCAGATCCTCATGCACCTAATCGGCAAGCATTTGATGACAGTGTTGAATGGGCTGGCAAGCCTATCCCTGGCTATCTGTATCGAATGTTTCTTGGCAGTCAAGTTCTGCTGTCAATGCATGACAGAGGTAACTGTCAAATCATTTTTCTTTGACAAACAAATCATTTATTGGATATAGAATGAGTGCATTATATTTTCTTATCAAACAGGCATGCAGCATTTTGTGTATGCTTGTATAGTACCACATGTTATAAAGAAACTTAATATGTAGAGCTAGACAAAATAGCACATGCAGTTCATTATCTAATTCATATTCTTTAAGATAGTTGTAAAGATTATCCTAAGTTCATACCTGAACTTCTCTACCTCCTGATCTAATGAACGACACACGTTACAAGAAGTTATAGTACTCCTGTTAATAGTGTGTGCATAAAGTCTGTTCATTGTGTAATTATAAATTAATTTTGTTTTACTTTTTTTAAAGTAATTATTAAATATGCTAACCTATTTGACACTTGCAAAAAGTACATTAACATTATATAAAGGAAAGTGGCTATGCAGGATTCAGTCATACCAACACAATTTAGGCATTATTATCATAGGAATACTGAAAATATGGCTCCCTTTATCAGAATATTTGTTGGAATTGTTATGTGTGAATAAAGTACATTATGATCTTAAGGTTTGGCTGTGTGTAATGTGTATATAACACTTTTGACACGTGAAGTGCAGCATCGCATGTGTACATCACATTTGTGTTTAACTGAGGCATTCTGCTCAGCACTGGTTAAAAAGACAAAAGGTTTGTTTGTTTGAGAAAAGTTTACATGCATTCATCTTATAGCGCCACAGCTGAAGCTGAGTGACGACCGTTTGACTGTGACAGGAGAGAAGGGGTACAGCATGATTCGAGCTTCCCATGGTGAGGCGTCTTCCAGACAGTTGTACACTATGTTGTAATGAACTCTTAATTTTACTGCCTTCTAATAAAAGGAATAAAATTCTTAGTCTTATCTAATATTAGCTTTTACAGATTTTGTGGGCGGAGGGGGCTGTGTTGGTAGGTGGGTGTCACAGATAGTTCATCTTTTTGGAGAACATTCTAGTGTGTTCACCCATACTATTAAAGATTCATATACAAAAAGAATAATCTACATTTCTTTATTTCTTTCTAGGTGTGGTCAGTGGTCAGTGGTTTTACGAAGTAACAATTGATGAGATGCAGGAGCCAACTGCGACGAGGATTGGCTGGTCACAGTCTTTAGGTGAGTATGATGCCTGCTTGCTTTATAAGTAAGGAAAGAACAATCACCACTTAAGGCAAGACCTGGCACAGAATGTTGATGAAAATCCTTATTTCTGGCCATTTTGAGATAATGTGTTTATATTATGACAGTTCAAAATTGCTCCTAACTGCACTATGAATGTCTCTTCATAAAGCCATCTAGAGATATATTGTCTAATAATATAAATCTTTACTGAAGTATTATGGATACCGAAGTTTTGTTTGCAACTGATATTTTATGGCTACTATAGTTTCTTTGCTTAAGAACAAGTATTTTGGACATGAATTGGTTACAGAACAGTCATTTGGCTCATTATCTTACAATTTATCTTCTCAGGAAATCTGCAAGCCCCATGTGGCTATGATAAATTTAGTTATTCTTGGCGATCACGGAAAGGGACACGATTCCATCAGAGTCACGGCTACCATTACTGTGATGGTGGCTATGGTGAAGGGGATGTGCTTGGATTTTTTGTTTCCTTGCCTGTGCCTGCAGATCGTGAGAAATGGCTTCCACAGACATTTAAGGATCGGGTAAGTCACAAGTAATTATAAATTTATAGCAATACCAAGTTTCCCCACACAGTGGAAAGTTTGATGTGCTTTACAGACATGGGGTAGTAGGGAATGAGGCTGTGTGGCAGCTGAAAGTCACAATCAATAGGAAAATAATATTTTGTCCTGTTACTAGAAATTAGCTTTGACATACCCTCTTTCTGGCACTTTGAGGTTTTTGGTCATTCTTTGAGAAGACACACACACTCTATCAACTATAGCCAACAAGCAACTTTTGATCACTATATCAATGCAAGTCTAGTCAGTCTTGTGCAGTAACATCCCTTCGCTCAGTGTGCTTGAAAAAAGTCTCCTGTGTGCTGAACAGATTTGATTCTGTAATGTCATGAACTTACTGTTACTCCTACGAACACCTGTACAGCTCATGCAAATAAGTAGTTGCTGTAATTAAGCCTGGATAGAACAAATGCACAGGAAAGTGTATAGACAGGTAGCGCGTATAGACAGAATGTGACAGATGGCGCTGATCTTGTGTAGCTCATAGTAGGCAGACTGATAGCTGTAATTTGTTTAGCAAGAGTCATATCTGCAGTGACAATGAATCCTGGGTTCCTCTCAGAGGACGCAAAGGTGATGTTGGTTTCGCCCACCTGATTTGGTGGACAAACTAGTGAAAATGGATTTCTTCTCCTTGAACATAGGAGAGCTTCTGTTTTATCATTGTTGAGTTAAAGTTTGTTACTGTGGAGCATAGGGCCTCAACTCCACCATGCCATTGGATCCGGTTCTGGGTGTCCCTTTCCAGTTGGGACCATGTTGTGCCAGGCGCCTCTGCCTCCCTGTGGATTGTCTCCATGCCTGTCTGCGTCTCCCAACTTTGCGTTGCTCCGGTTGGTTCCAGCCTAGAGCTTGTTCTCATATATGGTTCCAATGTTCCAGGTCCATATCCTGGTTTTTGCCTTGGCCATGAGGAGATGAGGAGATAGGTTGTCGAGCTGACTTCCCAAAGGCTTTCACCAACATGCGTCATAGGTCCTTTCGAAGAGGGATCTTCCCATCCAGGCTCTCATGGGGCTTGTGTTGCATTTGTGGTTTCTGTGGCAGGGGTTGTTTTACAGGGTTTGGTTGCTAGTCCCACACGCAACCCTCCTCCTTCATCTGGGCTTGGGAGGAGGGTGTTTGTTTCCAGGCGGAGTTGTCCTCTTCAAATAATGTTACCTTATTTCATCAATCTATAGGTTGCTGAAGAATTTGAGTTGTATCTCAGCGGCAAACTAGAAATAATACATTGTTCTTCTTTTCTCCCATTGTTTTTTTCTTCAACAGGATTTTAAGCAATGTCATTTTACAGAAAACTGATGCTCTAAATACAGCAGTTTCATTCTTTTGTAAAATTCATCTTTGACAAACAGAATTAAAAAAAATTTCTTGAAGCACAGCCACAGAATGCTACCGTGGGCCTTTCTGTAAATGGTTTCTCAAATCTCCATGAGTGTATTTATTATTAAAAAAAATTTTTTTATTACATTTATAGCATGTCATGTCATTTTGTACAGTTTACAGTATCTTCCTTAGGTGCTGTATAGCATGCTTTTTTGAGTCAAGAAGTTTGTTTCTATTGTTTCTGACAACCCATATATCTCAGAGACTCAGATGTGCTGAGAAATATTTTATAAAAGCTTTTAATACATGTGCATATACAAATTATACAACACGTCTGAAGAACAGCTTTTAGAAAAGACAAATAATGCATATACATACAGGTTAAGGCACTAAATGTTATCACCGTACAAAGTAGCCTATAATGAGCAAGGCAATGAATTAGCAACAGTGGAAACAACATTCAAATTCACTGTTTGAATTGTATACAAAAGCAGAATAGAAAAGCAGGATAACAGTACTAGTGTATTTTTTAAATGTTCTCAGGTTTTTGTTTTCCTTCTTGAGAAGAGAACTGTGCTATACTTCCCTCCAATAATTTTGTGAACTTGGGACTACCTGTGGGGTATCATGTCTTTTGTAATAGCTGATTTCCACCTTTTTCTCATGTATATGTATGTCACTCACTTTTGTGTTAGGCTCATACAATCTCTTGGAGAAGAAACCATGTAACTTGGTGTCACAATCCCTTGGAGTAGAAACCACGTAACTTAGTGTTTATCTTGGCTTTTATTTGTGCATTGTTTTTATTATGGTTGACCCCATCCTCTTTTTACAAATGGCTCAAATCAGAGAGCAATACATTGTCACAGTAGGAAATTCAAATAAAAAAATCTGAGGGACAGGATAGAACTGTTGTGATTAAAGGCACAATTTTAGAAACACTTCCCCAATGACCCTTTGAAGATGTGTGTGTGTGTGCACTGATTGGGCCCACATGTGAGTGCATATTGATCACTAAGCTATCCTAGCATAAGGACTTACATTATAATTATCTGTTATTTTCATTATTATTTAATTTTAGAGCCTTTAAAATGGAATGTTGCCTGTGATGGTGAGTTGGGGATTGCTCTTCAAGCAGGTTGGACAAACAGACTAAAGATCATCAATTTCTAAGCACAGGGTGGCTGTCAGAGTTTTCTTCTCGAACTAGTTTCCTCCCTACTCCCCATATCCTTTTCCCTTATAAAGCTCAATCATTTCTAGGTGAAAGAACTTTCTTACCAAAATCAACAAGGCAAACCAGTAACTAATCTATACACTTTAGTCAAAGCTTTTATGCATCTGGGATGAGCAGGACTAAACTGGATTGAAGAGGTGACACTTCGGGCTGGGTGTTTATGTAAAGGCAGTGAAGTGGTAGCAGCTGACTGGAACTTGCTGTGTTGCAAGCAGCCTTTTGCTGTGACTAGATGATGGCATTCCAAGATGCAGTACTGAACACATTTTTGCAAATAACTTAGTTTAACACTTGAGAGTTTTGAACCAAAGTCGTTTTGATTGCAGCATTTCTGAGTGTTAACCTATCTCCTTTTTTTTTAATTAAAGTGATGAAAACGACAGAAGCATTGGTTAGGAATTTCATAGTTCTTGTGATTCCAGTCAAACTGAGTCATTTAAAGATACACTTAATGTGGATGAAATAGTTATTTTGATTTTGTGTGGAAAGCCCAGAATTTTTCTGATGATCACAGGTCCTGATATTGATCATGATTGGGCTTGACAACTGGCTATTATACAGGCTGAATAAACATTTTATATACAGCATGGGGAGCACCCACATACACAGGTGGATTGCTGAAGAATATTTAACAAGTCAGCTATGGAGCTGATACTTTGGATTGTTTTATAATTAATACATGTGAATAATTACATCTTTGTTATTTTTGTTTATGTTATCTCCATTTTGCATTGACTTTTTAAATTTAGATCTGTGTTAACAGCTTGTAAAGATAAGAGATTGTAAAGTGAGGATCAACAAACTACAGGATATAGTTATTGAAAAGCAGTAATTTCTGTGGACATTTTCATGATTTTCTTTTCTGAGACTTATAGGTTAAGGAGAATTTTGGAAGACAGAAGTCAGCACAAGTTAAGGTCTTGCATAAACACAATAACAAGCTCATCAAAACACTATAGTTACATTTTAGAGCACAAAATGGCCATAAATTACAACATTTCATAGGGCTTTACTTTAAGAAACAATAGAGATTGGATGTTGCTTAAGTAATGCTTGCTTCTCATGAAAGCAGATTATAAGCATAATTTAAAAAACAAATCCTGGTAGCACTATGGGGTTACTGGTGAGAAGTATTTTCCTCAGTCATCTTTCAAGAAGCAAGCTTTATCAAGTTTATCTGCTGCCACATGCTTCACATGATAAATGACTGACAACATTCACTGAATTGATTCACATTTGTAGATATCAGTGCTGAGGTACTTGATGCTGAACTGGTTTAGTTGATGTCATGTGCCCATTCAATAAGCCACACACATTAAAAATAACCAGAAGTAAAAGTAGTCTGTCAACACTGTAAAAGTTTTGAGGAGTCTGTAGCCATCAGCTGTAAACAGATTAAAAAAAAAAAAACAAACTTGTGTGCACATTAGGGCCAGTTGGGAGAAATTTATCTTGTAAGCAGAATGATGCTGGCCAAGCATGACTTCTTGCTTTTTCCATTCCAAAAAATTTGAAGCTGCCCCATGTGTTGACAATGTAAATATAAACTGCAAACATTTTTTCAATTTTGCAGTTAAGTCACTTCATCATGATAAGCTTTTATTGTTCCTAGGTGGCCTTTTGCCTTATTCAAAGCCATAGCATGAATTTTGCAATTATCAAAGAAGCTGATGCTTTGTGCATACACACTCCATCTGTTCTGAACTTTTATCAGATGTTGAGCATGAATGACACACCCTGACACACTGAACAGGTCTGTCTGCCATACTTTAAGTTGAATATTATGGTTCTTTTCTTGGCGTGTTGCATGTGGGTTTTCTATTTTCCTGAACAGTCCAGCAAGAAACGCAGTGCCATGTCTAAGTTTATCCAGCACACAAGAGCACAGACGTGTACAAAGAACATCCAGAAACAAAGACCTTTTCATATAAACAGATGACTTTGGTTGATATGTGCAGCAGTCATGTGCATACTGAAGGCAGATCAGCATACTCCAGTTAAAGGCCATGCACAGGATTAGCACAGAGATGTCAGAGGTGTGTCTGCTCATTCCTGCAGCTTGTTTTGTCTGCATTTTGCTTTGTTGGGTCAGAGTAGGCCCGTTCACGGCTTTGAGGATCGAGGTCATCAGTTGTCTCCCCCTTCAAAACACACAACATTTTTAAATAATCCAACCTTAAAAATTCACCACACAGAATGAGCCTTCTCGACCTCTCATGTATACAGAATGAGTCTCCTTTCATGCCATTCTTTTTCTTTTTATTCCAGTACCCACAAATATGGGGAATATGTGAATCTCATGCCCACACCCTTTGACCATTCTAAGCAGCTTCAGTTCTGGTTTTGATTGTCAGGTTCATGGTAATATGGAAGAAGAACACTTGTAATACTTGTCATTCACACCCATATTTACTGAAAAGCACCTGGATTTAGAGCTGATGAATTATAACTGATCAGATGTGACATTTTTTAAGTATTCATTTGTTTCATAGAAAACCAGAAATGGGAAATGTGTGTGGTGTGTGCATTGCCTCCTAAACTGCATTTAAGCACCTCTTTAACTGTAATTCCACACAGCATGTGACTGTTCTAAAGGCACATATACTTAAACTAGAATATCTTCAGACCTTAATTTCCTATCCATAAAATGTAGTTTCAGATCCCCAGTTAAAATCTGCTGGAATTTAAGACCATCATTGAGTTGGGGTGTGATAGTGGGGGGATCAAAAGCACAAAAGATCACACAGAAAGTGCACATGCATTATCAAAGAAAATGGGGCTTACCTCAGATGAAATTTTGTTAAGTACATGCTTGCCACTAGGACTGTCCTCTTTCAAGCGTGTCTTTAGTGCTTTGGGCAAAAAGACAATTGATATTAGGAAAATGAGAAAGTAACTGTTAATGAGGAACAACGATTATTTCATTATGAATAAAAGTAGTTAAGATCACTAGTTCGAAAAAAGTCTGGTTAAATGTGAGGAAAAAAGCACTTACAAATCATCAACTGATCCATCTTTTCACCATGTACTGAAGGAACTCTGTAGACAAATACATGAAAACTTTCAACCAAGTCCAAAGTGCCAAACCAAGGAAAACATTTCCCCTTCGCAGTCCAAATCAATTTTCATGGGACCTAATAGTTTATGGCAACAGTGGGACAGATTTTTATATTGCATGTCATAGTAATTTGTCTGGATTGCGGGAGAGCACTCCGTCTATCCTAAAATACTGTATTATGCTGCAAAAATCTAGCAAGGAAATACTCACGGAAAACGCTTGAGGTCTTTGCCTACGTTATGCCTTAATGGTGCAGATGGTTGTAAAGCAGCAGCAGCAGACCCTGCAATGACATTACCTTCCAATACAACTGTCAGTAGCCTACGAGGATGAGTTAACATTATCATGATCTTTATTCTTGATGTAATGGTGTCATACTCCCTAGGCACATTTTTTCCTATGTGATTAGGAGCTGTCTTACATGGTTCATGTATGTTTCCATGTGATGGAAAAGTTGATGTTTACCTGTTCATTGTTCCTACAGGGGAAAGTTGAGGAAAGCATTTAAGTTTTAAATTTTAAATAAAAGTACTAAAAGTTTTAACTTGGAAGTAACTTTGAATATATACCTTGAGCAGTTTCACCTGCTCTCACAGGTATTTTGCTTTTACCACCTACGGCATCCTTGCTAACTGTTGGATCAACGAGAGCAAAAACATTCTCTGCACCCCCAGGGCTTTCAGTTTCCTTTTTGTCCTCACTGTGATTTCCAGCCAGTGGAAATCCATTAGACGATGTCACTTCCTTTGGTGATGCCTCCTCACCCTCAGCAGATCGTATGCTTCTGCTGTCTGATGCTGAAGAACCTTGGCTGGAAAGCTTAGGTGATGATCCGGGGCTTCTTGATTTTGGTGATGTGTCCTTGCTACGAGGTCTGGGTGATGGGCTTTTGCTGCTGTGGTGTCTAGAAAGATTTTCCTTGCTGATAGCCTTGGAAAGTTCCTGTGCCAAAGACCGTGCCATTTCCTCTTGGCTTTGCGTCCGCCCAAGACCCTCTTTGGTGCGAGGCTTTGGCCTTGGCACCTGTGGGCTCCCTTCTATCTGTGCGATAGAAATGGGCACTTTCTCCAAAAATGCCTCCTTTGATTCCCGCTCATCCTTTGCTGGTGATGCTCTGGAGCCAGTAACCTTTTCCTCATCTCTGTGGATTGCTGCAATGGTAGAGTCAATATCTGCCAACATCGATGAGTGTCCACCATTTGGGGCCCCATCATATGGTTCGGTTTTCTTTGATAGCGGTTTAGGTGCATGTTGCATCGCCAGCTCAGCGGCTTCTTCAGCTTCCTGGTCCTCCCTCTCCACTAGTTCCTAAGGTAGTCAAACCAAGAATGGTATAATACTTCTCTTTCTAGGTTTTTCTGATATGCCCTGAAGCTTAGCTTTATGACATATTAGTTTAAAATAATAAAAGACAAAAGAAGACTTGGTGTAATAAAATATAGCGATGCCTTCAAATCTTCAGAATCATTACAGTAGCAGGTTTCAATGTGAACTGTGAATAAGATTAAACAGTCCTGGTGAAAAGTAGCTGATATGAAGAGTGTTCAGAAAGTGAAGACTCTTACTTGAAACACATCTGGACTGGCATTGGGTTCCACTGATTTCAGAGCACGTGGGACGCGGCTTGCTCTGGCTCGGTTTTTTGGAGGAGGTGGTTTCCGATACTGAAATGGAAAAAAAATTATAAGCAAGAGAGTAATACTGGTACTGGTTTAGTTGCCCATAATAGTTTTTAGTAACTGGGAACCACTCTAAATAAATGCTTGGAAGAACATGCAAAGCTATCACATGCATGAATGGCTGAGTGCACTGTTACATGGAAAATTTTTATTCACAAAGGCCTTAAGATCTTTTTCACACCCAAAGTAGAACTAGCTTCTTTTGGAGGCTTTTAGCAGGAAAACTTTGTTCCAGGGTTTGGTGTCGATGCACACATATGCATACAACATGGTCTTAAGTACCGCAACATTTAAATGGATATGACTTTAAAATTATTGGTTTATAAATGGAATCAAGGAGTACTGTATCATTCTTGTGATACTTCTTTGTGCCTATGGATGCTTTGTTCACACATGATGGATTTCAAAAGCAGCCTACATTCTTAAAAGTGACTCCTCCCTTAAAATTTACATGTCATAGAAATGTAAGGTAAACATATGAGCTAGAATAAATATGCACAACATACAGATCGAAGAATTTCAGTCTCTCGTTGCACCATAGAGAAGTCTCCAAGGTCCTCATCATCCTCCAAAAGTTTATCTTGTTCAGACAGTCTGTAAGACAGTACCACATAACTCTATTGGTTACAAATTTTGAACTGGTTCTAGTGACTTAATATGTCTGCCAAATGTCTTTCACCTAATCTCCCAACTGGATTGTTGGAGAGAGCAGAACAAAACATTTTCTTTTAACATTGGAAAGTTTTTTCCACAAACCACAAAGACAACAGCACATGTTAGAGAATTTGGGGAAAATAGTGCAAGGTTTAATTAAAATTTAAAAAAAATCATTAATTTATGTCCCTGCTTTTATTTTCCTGATCAAATATGTATTGATGTGTTAATGCTGCATGACATGATTTACTTTTGGGGGTGGTAATCATATTTGTTGCTCAGTCACTCCTCACTTCTTTTTCACAACAGGCAAATGATTAAGATTTTACTTCAAGGTGAACTTTTCATTATTATTTCATATTTCATTTTCACATTATCCTGTTTCACTTAAAGGGTTGAAGACTTGCTTTTTAAGCTTTTTTGAATGCAGCATCTCAGCCATCTTCAATGCAGAGAGCTCAGTCATGCATTACTCAAGGGCTTAATATCAAACTTGTACACTCATCTAAGAAGGTGTCAGAAAGCTGAGGTGAGGTTTGTTTGGATAACATGGATGTTAGAGGAGATACGTAATACAGCAAATAAGAATCTGCAAGACACAAGACAAGGATGTTTCAGTGCTGTGGCAGATACTGAATGCAGGAAAAGATGCTGAAGAATGTCCATGCATGTAAAGACTAAATATTGGGGGGTAAAAAGTAAGTATATTTGCGTGAACACTGCACCAAACTCATCTGAAAGGTTTGTGCTATAGGAATATTTTCAAAAGAGGGTTGCTGTTACTTGCTCAAAATAGTATTTTCTAGCCATTATCTCAGTGTAGATGTGTTTAAAAAGGATGGCGGCTTTGTAATGATATTCAGGTTGTTACTGCCAGTGGGATATCAAGAAATGCTTTGTACTGCAAAATCAGTGTATGTTTGTACTTGTGGGGATGCCTCAGAATAACACTCAACAGTTTTTAGGCAGTGTTGTGGATTTTTTTTCACTAAATCAAAGCATTGTACTGGAAGGGATGCTTGAGACCAGTGTACATTGGTGGTGCTGTGGATTTGAGAACAAACAGGAAGGCATGGAGGCCATGAAGGTCTGGCCAGAGCTAAAGTAAATGTTGAAGCCCCTAACACTGCAAAATTGCCAAAGGTTGTGTGAGGCTCAGGGCCTCATGTTTATTCATGAACACATGCTCTGTCAATGTCTTAAAGCAGGATGCAGTTTCTGTGTTCTGTTTGCTTGGGATTGACATGTACAGTGGAGAAGGTGTGTGTGTATGTGTGTGTGTTTGTGTACTTGCATACACCAAAAGTGCTCTGACTTGCTTAAGACACTGATGCTAGTTGTTAGCTTGAATCTGCACCGTTATTTATATTTCTTTCCCTCCGTTTCAGATGTCATCTTTCCTCGTTTTTTGTTGTTTGTTTTTTTGTCTTTTGCTTTTTTTCGTCAACATCTAATCATGTGAGGGCAGCTTCTGAAATACATGATGTTAGGGTCTTACTGTAGAAAATGTCATTTGACCAGTCTTTCCCTTCCAATCTTGGGAAGAAATTTGAGTTAGGGGAAGGATCACAGTGACATTTCCCTATCGACATGCAGGCAGAAAAAAAAGAGAGTTAAGATTGAGGAAGTGAAAAACATTGTCCTGTTCATGTTACAAAATAGATTGTTGGACTGAGAAAGGATTATAAATTGCATTTCCTTGTGCTTTGGAGGTGGGAAGAAATGTCCATATGCTTCACTTTTTGGGAAGAGGAGAAAATGCATTCACAATATTTTATCACCATTAATACTATCATTTCTACATTTTAGCCTTACTTTATCTGCATCAGTCCCCCAACACATCACTTCATCCCTTTTACCAAAAAAAAAAAAATCTGAATGTTAAATGCTGTGAAAATATTTTATCTGCTTTTCTCAGCAAAAAGCAATCTTCTGTCATGCAAGCAGTATGTTTATAATTTTTTATCACTAACTGATCAATTAAGTGTGGATGCCGAAAATGATGTTTTCTCTGTCTTCTCTTATTTCAATTCTTTATGTCCTGAAAATATGTTGTTTTATATCTGTGCATCTTGTTATGCATCCTCCCCCTCATTGTTTTCAATATCTGTGGAGGTATCTGATGGTGTTATCAGGTGCAGGTTCTTATGAGATCATCCTTGCGTGTTGTTGCTGCCGCATTTTTCTGTAGTAGTCATAGGTTAAAGATCATGATGTCAGACCATTTCATCTCCCATGAAGGCTGCCAAGAGACTGGATAGAGAAGGGGCTGAGGAATTTATGTAAGCGGATCCACCATGATGTGTTGTGAACTAGAGAGGAAGCTGGCTGGCATATGATTATTATTATTGATTGGGATTGTTTCCTGCTTGTTATCTTCTCTCCTGACCTCATCTTATGCAAGGTCTAAGTCCTGACTGGCTTGCTTGTGACCTATATTTTTATGGAACCTCACCCCATCCCCCGCTATCCCTCAAAGGGGATGTTGAGCAAACTCCTGAAGCATGCTTTTAGAGCCTGTGCCTGTTACCTGCCTGCAAAATTTCTGTGGCATGCTTGTGAGGAGGAAGAGAAGGCTAGCACCTGGTGGAACCTCCCCCACACTCCCCTAGACATAAAACGGGGTGGGTTTTGATCTCGGCACCTGAATGTTGTTTCCTCCCTCCCTCTCTCGCTGTACAGAGCCGCATTCCTATGGGCTTTTTACTCTAGGACAGTTCGCACACTTCTAAAGATGTAACATTTTCACTCTAGGGAATGCTAGGGGACCTGCATCTGCGGCTCACATCCTTGGTGATGTTGATCGGAATAGAATGCCCTTTCTCACTCTCCCTCCCCGCACTGCACATCCACACCATCACCCCGCTTCACAAAAAGTCAAAAGTGTTTATCTTCAAAACCATGCGGATCTGAACGAAATATCCTTCGCACTTGTGCAAAATTCGGCCTTTTTTTCCAGCAGCGCTCCTTCCTTCAGGACTATTTTCTGAAAGCACAGTGTCTCGGCTGATTGTATTTTTTTGCGGTGAAATGTCATATCCAAGGTGCTACCATATTTTTTATTTGGAACTTTTTTTTTCAAACTTGGATGTGATGGTCACCTGCTTCTGTGGCCAACAACATTACGCAGAAAATGTTTGTGTTTTTATCGGAATAGCCGACTGAGAATGCAAGGGTTGAGCGAGAGTGAAGACTGGAAGGTTCTGTCTAGGAGTACTTGGTCATGTCCGCGCCTCTATACAACAGGAATGGCTATACTTGGCGGCTGGTACCGTCTGAACCGCGCAGACAGAAGTGAGCTGCTGTGGTGATGAGGGACATTGAGTCAGGGGTTGAGACGGGAGGGGAGAAAACAACCAACCTGATAGTTCTGAACACGATTCATTAAAAATGCTAGCGCCCCGCCCCTTTCTCCAAAGTGCTTCGCTAGAATTTTGTTGACTTTTACCACCTCTCTCAACCTTTTCTGGTGTTAACCTCCTCGAGTGCCCTGAAACGCACAGGCAGCTGCATGTTTAAAAAAAGCGCCGCCGCCGCCTCCCTCCCAGTGTGGGGTGCATGTCGGGTGCAAGGTGCGCAGGTGTGTGTGTGCGGCACGGGCCGAGGCAGTGACTGTACAGGCTGCAGCAAAGGTATTCCGCGCGCTGCTTTTCACGCTACACCTTGAGTCACCGCCGAAAGCAGACGGTTATGGGGGTCAGCTAGAACTACGCTAAAAAAAAAAAAAGGTTGACGCTTTCGCCTGCACCGGAACTGCCGTTTCTCCCCCTCCCCAAACCGTTTTTCTTCCTAGGAGCCTGTTTACCTTCTCGGAAGCTGGAATCGGTCCAGACCGCTTCAAGGTTCGCATCGTCTCTAGCAGCGTACCCGCGCGACAGGAGCTCAGGTCACGCCGAGCAAAAGTCCTCTTGACCCCACCATGTAATACTTGGACATACCCACACTTCCTCCACGGCATGACCAGCACCCCGAGGGACGGGAGGGGTAGGGGGCTGGTGTACTGAAGAAAACAGGCAGGTGTAAACAAACCATCAACGCGCAGAGAAGTGCCAGAAAGGGGTGGCGAACGAGAAAGGGTTGTGGTGACGCCGAAAAAGAAGTTGCTGCAAGGAGGCGTGGTGTGGTGGAGCTATCACCGCTACCGGTTCCGTCTCTTGCTCAGCTAATTACCGAATAGCCAGTAGTAGAGGTCACGTGATCGCGGGAGGAGAAGTCTTGTGTCTGTGTACCCGTCATGCCGCAAGTGTGCTACTCTCTTCAAGATACCCGAGAGATTAGGGGCTGTGGATGAAACAAGGGGAGGTGTTATACGTGTGGTCGTCATATTGGACTTTGTTTTGTTTAATGGCGGAGGTTTGTTAATGATTGTTGCCTGGGCCATGCTCGACAAGCTTAGTGATTCCGCGAAAACGTCCTCCCTTTCCCCTCTGTATTGAGGCATGTAGGAGGCATACTTTAAGAAAGTATTTACGAACAACACCATTGGTAATATACGGCGGTGTGGTTCTACCCTTTTTACGCAGACATCAACCCGTCCCTTAAAAGGGTGTGGTTGCCGACTGCTTTGAAGATTGCAAAATATGTGTGCGTGTGTGCGCGCGAGTGGTATTAATAGGGTTCCTCATTGTGTTATAGACACTTGACATCTTTGATATCACTGACTTGCCATTACGGCATGAGGGACAATTAAGCACACAGCTTTGCTGTGTGAATTTCAAAACCAACATATAAAAAATAAACATTTCTGTTCCTATCAAATCCAGGAAGGTATAAGGTACCAACAGCTTATGCATTATAGCATGCATTTATACTCTGGAGGTACCTCTCTTAAAAATACAGACGCATATATCCTGTGAAATACTAGAATTGTTTAATCCCTTTAAAACATTGTCCACAACACCCCGAGCAAGAGAGGCTACCAGACCAGACACATCCACCATACCTCCTGACTGCAGTATTTTTGCTTACCAGAAGACCCTCCATTCACACGGCAGTCTATTTAATTCAAGTGGTTGCTACTGTCTGTAATGCTTAGTCATCAAGCTACACAACAGGCAGTAGATCAGGTAAACATACAATGGGCCCGGTCTCAGCTGTGTCTGTATATGGACTTCTCAAGGTCCATATGGGGTGGGACACTTCTTAATATAACAGAGCTACTCTTATTTTGTTTTTCTTTGTCTAGCGGGGGAAGTTTTGTATCGAATTTCAGGATGTCCCTGTGAAAGGTATATGTTGAGACGAGGGAGGGTGGAGATGTATACAGAAGCTGACTAGATAGGAGAATGTTACTTTAAAAAAAAAAGGCTCACGGATTGTTGACAAATCAGTCATAAACAGGTGGTGAGTTTTTCGATGCAACAAAAAGACGGGGTGGGTGGGGAGAGAGATATAGCAGTAGGCAGAAATAGTATCTAATTTACAACAGGATGAACACACTGCCTGCCAGTTGTAAAGACTACACATTCACATCCTTTCATGTGTTTCATTGTACAGCAGCAGAGCGTAGATACCACATGAGGGCGACAGTCGCTTTTGTGCGAGCAGGAAGTTTGACACTCAGTCTCCATTCGCTTTACACACACACAAACTCAACAGTCAAGACTGACACGAGTTACACGTGCTTGTGGTAACCATTGGCAACCTGTGAGAGCATGCTTCTCTTCTGAGGAGCTTTTAACTTGGTGCCTCGTTCACGACTGGAAACAGGAAGTCCAGCGTCTCTTAACGAGTCTTTTAACGAGCGCCAGGCGAGCGTTGTCATGATGAACAGTTCTTTACCTTACGTGAGTGTCCTGATAGCCTTTCCTCTCTCTTCCTCCGCCCTCATCCCTCCCAGGCTGTGAGTTTTGATTGTCGCTGCTGGGTGTCGGCTTTTAATGAGGTGCTCACACGGTGCTAGCGTTTTCTCTGCGCCCTTCTGCCTTTCGGATTTGATCATCTCCCCCCTTCTCCCTTCCACCCGCTGCATTAGTTACAGAGCAGCATACTTCGGTGACATGATGGCAAGTGCGATTGTTATGACCGTAGACACGGGAGCAGTCGGTAACAGCGCCCCGGAAGGAAATGCTCACTAGAGCAACGAGGCTGGCCCCAGAAACAAGCTTAGCAGTCTGTTGCCGACACCGGCACGTGTTATGAAATCATCAGACAACGTCGACAGTGTTTGGTGATCGTGCCCTCACATCACCCTCGGGACAGGGCAGAGGAGCGGAGTGTATTGCGTTTTGTGATGTGCAGACTTGTCTAATCAAGCAAAACAGAGAGAAACAAGAGAGCGGCAGGACAGAGAAACAGAGACAAGCCGTTGACGCTGGCATCGTGCTTCCCTACATCCCACAAAAGTGAAAGACAACAGAAGAGAAAAGTTGGCCCGCTTTGAGTGCATGCATTCTTAAATAATTAAGTCTTAAGCCATCCGGGAGAACGCGATAGCCGAAGAGCAGATGATAGAAGGAAGGCGTGGATGCGCGTGATCGCGTTACAGATCGCTGAGCAGCGCAAGGCAAACAAAGCTAAGCGAAACGATCAGAGGTTCATTCGTAACTTACAACCGCCGGTACCTGAAACTGAAGTTTTGAAAACATAAAATGTTGAGTACCGCTTACTTCAAGATGTGTTTGTTGGGGTTGTTTGTGTCTTCGTGTCATGGACGTGCTCGTTGGCCTGTGTATCTTACGTTAGGGACAATAGTGGTGAAGACCTATCGTGTTACTGAGCGGTGTAGTTTGTTCTACATCATTAGGTAATAGTTTTAATCAACGTAGTGACTACAAGAGGGAGCTGTCGGATTAGTGTACAGAATATAAGGCGGTGATGCAAGAAAGCTAGCGTGGGGTGGCTGGTGGGGGGAAGGAATAAAAGCACGGATATTTGCTTGGCGGCACTCACCCCTTGACCTCCGCGTCCTCATTCTTGGTCGGCGTCTTTGGGGGCGAGGGCGACTTGGATCGCGATCTCTTGCTGTCGCCGGCCTGCCGATCCTTCTCCGTTTCCGCGGCCTGCCCGCCGCGGTTCTCTGCCGCACCCCCTCCGTGCCGCTTCTTGCGGCAGCAGCACTGGAAGATGGCCGCCATGACGCAGACGCCGACGACTGCCGCGATGGTGCTGACGGCGGTCAGAACCATTCTGGACGCATGAGGCTCCGCGCCGCTGCCGCTGCCGCTTCCGCGTTGCTGCTGTTGTTGTTGCTGCTGTGCCTCCTCCTGTTGAAGGAGGGCCTCGAACCGTACGGCTTTCGCCGCGCCGGCGGTCCTGTCGCTGAGGTCGAGCTCAGCTACCTTAGGGAACACAAGGTCCTCGGGAAAGTCGGAGGTCGCCGGAAAGGTGTCCGGATCGTAGTTGGTCAGGCGTCCGCGGGGCGACGTTTCAGGAGGAGTTGAGAAAAGTTTCAAGCTGGCTGCGGCTCTCGTCCGCTGATTGCCGCTCTCTGCCGCAGGGACTGCGGGCTTGTCGGCTCGCTTCCTTCTCGGCGGCCGCGCGGTACCTCGCGCTGTGAGCCCGGCACGAGAAGTGGCGAGAGTTTCCCTAAAGCTCGGCCCCTTGACGTCAGGCGCCGCTTCAAGCCGCGGCGCGCGCTGGCCTGCAGGGTCAGGGGTCAGAGGTGCTCGTGTAGTGAGACCTGGGTGGCGAGGGTTACGCGTGAGCGTATCGGCGCGGACCAGCTTTCCTTCAGCGGAAGTAGCGTCATCCCGTTCGCGATGCTGGCGATCCACCACACTGAACTGGCAAGAGGGCAAGACGAGAAGGGAGGTCACTGCCACGCACCACGCAAGACCAGCAACCGAGGGGAAGGCGCACCAGTCCTGCCCCCTGTACTGCATGACGAAGAGGCGTTAGACGTCAAGTCGCCGTCAGATAGGGAGGCGGGCTAAAGATAGAAGAACAGAGATTTTGTTTATGTTATCTTCGCTCCCCCTTGTGTACAGTTGCTCTGGGATGTCAACACTTTCGGGGGCAAAGCTGCGCAAAGGTGTTTCCGGCTTTGCGGGCTCATATCCAGCAAGAGGTGTGGAGGCGGAGGGGAGGGGGGAGTCGAGAGGGATGAGGATAACTAAAACACTCAGAATGCACTCATGCGCCCTCGCGTGCGCGCGCGTGCGTGTGTGTGTGTATGCACGACCCCGTACGTTATTTCACATTGCTTGACATCCTGTTGTCAAGCCACGACTTGCTTCCTTATCTTGCCTGGCCGGCACGCTGCCAAAGCTGACAACCACGTCCGCGACACGCAAGACAACAGGTAATCGTCGCAGAGGTGGTGGCGGAGGGAGGCGTTGAGAGTTGCCCCCCGCCATCACCCTGCTAGATGATACTGATGCCGTTAACGTGTCTCCTCGTCCTGCTCCTGCCCTTACTCCATCGCCTGCTGTCGTCCTCGCCGGTGGTCGATGAGAAGACTTGGATGAGTTGGACGGTAGCAGCACGAAAGCTTCTCTGTCAAGACCTCCGTCATCGCACACCTTGATGACGACTCTTCCACTGATTTAGAGAGAGGAAAACCAAAAAGTATTAGCGTGTGGGACCACGTGACTTCAACACAACAGTCGGTCTTTTGTGCGAGAGCTGTTGGAGACTTTCACAGCCGCTCCATCGTAAATGTCAGTCGAGTTGTTTGTAAAGAACTAGTGAAGATAACAGGAAAACGTGGTTTGGGTGGCAAAGATGAAAGAGGTTTGTAAGCACGTTGACAATAAGAAATTTGTTCACCTTGTCCGATACCAGTGAAAGTGTCAAAGAAACAACAGCATGCTGGAGCTAGACACACACACGTACATGGGGTGTGGGAGGCGAAAGTAATGTGCTTTCATCAAACGTTTTGATCGTAACTTCCATCACTAACACCTGAAGCCAACCTGCAGACAGGGTATGAAGCGAGGGTAAGCCTGGGGCAACATGGGAAACTCACTGACAAGTGTTTTGTTTTCAAAATTATAAACACTGTGTCCAGGTCCCCCCGCAGACGTTTTACCACAGAACCGTAGTTATAAAGCTGTGGCGACATAATATGAAGTAGTGTCCGCAGGATCTGCATATCCTTTTTCACGTCTGTCCCTGAGTTCCCTTTATTTTGCCCCTAGGAAAGTACTCGCCTCGTACCTACGGCACCTGGGGAGAGGGAATCTGTAGCAGCGACACCTTGCCGGGACCACTTGTCGCGCTCTGTACATGCTAGCTGCTGTACTGCTGCATCAGATACCGTCTGGTGTGCCCCGGCCTGCTGTCTCCTGCTGCGGAAGTGTTTGCTGGCCTGAGAACAAACATCTCCTCCTCTCTCTTGACCTGCCGGCCCGCCCTAACCTGCTGGCTGTCACCAGCAACAACTGGAGGCTGAGCTCGGCATCGAGGACACGCGCTGAGGGAACATAATTATAGACTGGCGTAAGGTGGAATGCGAAACACTGTGTGTGTGAACAATCTTTGTGCAAGAAAAAACACTCGTCATTGCTGGTGAAACTGAATCCCGGAAACAGTTCAAGCGACAACGCCAAGTCAGCTGTTTATTGTGTGTGCAGTTGTACAACTACATGTACTCTACAGCCATGATGTATGTTGTCATCACCTCCCGTGTACATGACAAGTCTTGCTCCTTGTATACATCGTAGATAATGATATACCGGCTTTATGACGGGTGTGTGTGTGTTGGGGAGATGTTACTGTAGTCGCCTGTCCACGGGTAGACGCTAGCAAGGCATGAGTTGCAACAAACGTGGAGCACTTGCAAGACAGTCGTCTCAAGAGTCACTCCAGTGACCCTTCACAGCTTGAGCAGCAGTCCCGTTAGATGTCGTCACTGACGCTGTCGCTGTACACTTTCGTGAAGATCTTTGCTGGGGGTGTGTGTGTGGTTGGGAGGGGGGGGGGGTGCGGGGTACGAAGCCTAGTTTGTCCACGAAGGCAGATAGGGGGTGGGGAAAGAGAGTTGCACGTAGTGCAAATATCTGACGTGGCCGCTGTAATATGTACACAGAGACGGGAGGGTGGAGCACAGAACAACCCAGTCTAAAGGTTACTGGCGAGGAGCGCGAGGTAGGCCCACAGTCAAAGTCTCCAGAAACGAAAACGTTCTTTCGCTGGCAGCCTCGCTGTGGTGTAGAGTTACTGATGTACACACACATTCCACTCACCCACCCTTCATGCGCGCGCGTTTCTCCATTCCTTTATGTTCTTTTTATCATGAGGTTAGACAACACATAACGTTATATATAAATAAAATACTCGTATTTTTCATCATTCTGTATATCGCACGAGCTGACTGCTTGAGTCAGCGGTATTTCTGTGGTATTTCTCCCTACCTAGTTCCCGTTATAATGGGTTAAACACACACGTGGAAATGGAGGAATTAATTAGGTCAGTATTTTACATTTTAGCGAAAGCCACACTAAAGACATTCCTCCGCCAGCTCTTCGATGACACAGGGATAATGGCAAAGAACTGTGGTGGCTACCAACTTGAGCCATTTACCGCCAAACAATTCTGGTACGAGCTTGACACGTGATCAGTGGCATTGCTTGGCACGCCAGTCATGGATAGGGGGACACACCCATTCACTGCTGGAACTTGCACCACAGATGTAAGTATCGAGCAGCACCGTGCACACACACACACACAGAAGCAATTAGTGGCCGGAACTCACCGCAATCACAAGAGGTGGCGTGGTCGTGACACACAACAGTAATCCCTTCAGGTCAAATGCTGACCCCTGGCAGTACAATCCGCTGACGCCGGTAGAGAAGCGTTGACGCGACTTGCAGCAGAGCGGAGACGGCGACTGACGCACGTGTGTGCCGCGCCGCGTGGCTAGCGGCAGTCTGCAGGGCTTCCCCTCCCTGTGAGCGTCACGACCTGACGAGGGCGGCCCACTCCATCGCCGCCAACAGGCGCCGTCACCCTTCACGGCGAGTCTCGCGTGAGGAAGCGGGGCGTGCACCTGAGCGCGTGCGGCTGGGCAGGGCGGGGTGCGGGCAGGGTAAGGGAGATGGAGCGAAGGACGGGAGTGCACATGCGCGCTGTCTCTGGGCCGTCTAGTCTTCCTTGCTTCGACAAGCGTGAGTGGGTGTCATTGGTGGAAGCGAAAGATTAGGCACCAATAGGGGTACTTGTACTTTTATTACTCTACTAGATGTGCGACACGTCTCTCTTCTTCGTGGGTCCTACGGTCGATTTGCGTGTGTATGCATGCCTAGCAGTTGATGAGTTGATCTCACTCGTTAAAATACTTCACTCGGCTTTACCGTCATTTCCTTTTGGAAACCTCAGGGTAAACAATAGAACAATTAACATGCAGACTTCAAGTGGTACAGATGACTGCAAAATCGTTGTTTTCTGGTGTCCCAGTTTACTTTTTTAAAAAAGTACGGGCAGAGGAGCAGAACATGTCTAACATTAGTTTCTGTCTGTAATATCCAGTGTCCTCCGAAGAGAACCCAGTCGTCCTCTCGCCCACATTTCTCTCTTTAATTCTTCATGCCATTTCCTGCAAACGTCGAGTAACCAAAAGTAAAATGGCCTGCAAGCATCAGTAATACAGTTAATACTAAATTATTTCATTTGGTCTTATTTCAAGGTCAGCAATAATTATGTTTAAAAGTAATTTCAGTCACTTGAATGGCAACTTGTTTTGTTTAAGTAACAGGCGAATTATTTGAACGGAAGATGGTTTTAATGATATGGAGGACTGTTGTGCTGAACACCACGCACCCTAGGGTTATGAAGGTTGTTACCTGGGAGGGAAAAACATTTTGTGACGTCTCTGACCCTGCGGAACGCTGTTGCTCAGCGACTGCATTGCGACCGTTTCGTAACCATCAGTTAAAACCCTTATCACCACCTCAGTTTGATACATTGAAACTATGAGTGTGGCAGAACATCAGTGAAAACGCACACACACTCTTATTATGAGATAAGAACTGTTCTCGGACAAGTCGATGAAAGAGAAATGCTCTTTGAATTAAAAACTGATGATGATGATACGTTGAGAATGCAAGAGCATTCAATAATATCATCGTCATTGCTATTTTTCTGATAAACTCAGAAGGTAAAGATCACTCGTATGCACAATAAACACTACGTTAAATAAACAATAAGGGAGTTCCCATAAAGAGAAGTGGGGGAGAGTTTGTCAGCTGCACAGGGAAAGGGCTTCCGCCGCCCGATGACATTGAACTGAGCGTCCCAACTACAATGGGAAGCCATTGTTTTCATTCAAATGACATTTAATTTGTAAGCATGCTGCGTGTGAACTAACGCGCCATACTGCAGCTTCCAGACGGGGGAGAAGGTAGTGTTAAAGCCCTTTGGTGATTTTTCTGCCAACCAGCACGGGAGCCGAGGGCATTCTTTGGAGGCGACATGTTTCATGCCGTCAGTGCTGGGACAGATATCAGACGAGTTGTGCTGTCCTCTGTAATCCTTACTTCATAAATTCCTTCCACGTGCAAACAGTCCTATTTATGAACACGGATCACAGCAGCCGGTGAGAGGCGATGGAACCGCGACGGGAAGGAAGGAAGAGGAATCTTGAAAGTGAAGCAGAGATCAAATTAGACAACGTCACCTTTATTTGTGTGTGTGTGAGTTGGTGAGAGAGAGAGATGGGGGGTGAGAGCACGAGAAGAAAGGCTGGGTGTTGACGCTTATCAAGGCGAGCTAGGCAAGTTGTACAGACGAAAATCAAGATGTTGGGAGGCGAGGTTTGAGTCACGAAGTTACTACACCCTCACTATCTTAATGCCTAGCGGTTAACTGCTGGTCCACCAGAGCACCCAAAGAAAAAGACATCCACGGATAAAAACATTCCCAAAATTCACTCCTCTCAGAAAAAAAAATGCTGTTGGATGAACAGAAAAAGTATGGTGATGGTGTATTGGGCGCATCCATAGTCATTCTGATTTGCAAATTTTCTGGACCCTTAGGCAGCATGGACTAATTTTCTTTTAAACCCAGCTATTGAGTGACCGCCCAGATGCTTCGGAGGTCTCTCGGGGTTCCGGACCCGGAGGCCTTACCCAGACTCGGAGCTAGTTCTGTACCCTCCAATTCTATTACTTTGCTTCTACGGTCTGTAACGCATTCCCAGCTCTCTCCCTGTTTTCGCGCATGTCTTTCTGTGTTTCCATTTGCGGTCGGCATCACAGCGGTGACTTCTAGCCCTTCCACCTCGGGGCGAGGTGAGAGAATTACTCTTTTTTATTTTTTGCCTCGCCTTGGGACGCTTGTCTGCTGACTCACAGTAGATTCTCTAGTCCTGCAACACAAGGGGCGCCATTGTCCGACGTTCTATGTGCAGGGGCTGGTCACGTGACCACCAGAACTGCAGGAACTGACAAGATACGATATACTGAGGACCGACCTGAAGCCTTTCCACGGCCTGTGGAGGTGTAACCATAGGGGAGAGAGCGTGTGTGTGAAAGCCAGACCATCTTTCTCACTGTGATAGTCAACAGCTCTTGTTCGGTTCTCTTGAGCCTCCTCCTCTATTGGATTTTAGACGCTGTTGCACCTTCTACTCTTTGGCGGACTTTCGCACGTCAGAGGGGGTTGCTTTATGCGAGTGGGCGCTCGTGTTAGTTGTCACTATTCTTCCTCCCTCCACCATCCAAAACATCTGTTTCTGCTCGATGAAGTACAGACGCACTCGCAGACTTAAAAAAAAATGTACATTTTTCTTTGTTTTACACCAGTTTACTGACAAGACTGTGCCCGACTGCTGGAGGAGCTGTGTGGGTGTGTGTTGAAAGAGGGATTTCTGGCGTTAGGTATAGATTTCATCTGGATAAGATACATGGATTTAGCGGCAAGAAATCCGTGTAAATTGAGAACCTTACACCGCGACTAAACCATAAAGCTTTTCTTTTGTTGTTTTTTGCTAATTTTAGAGGTTGTTAGGCGGGCATCCCCACTTGTCCTTTAAGTAAGTGTGCGAACACCGCTAATAACATACACTGTGTCTTGAGAAACACCGAAGACGCACGGCCTGCAGTGGTATTCTACCAGTTACTCTCTGCCCAGCTTTTGATGAGGGGAGGGCACCAAACCAGGAACTCAGAGGAGGATTTGTGTGAATCAATGGACCTCCTATCATACCTGGACTTGGCAGTAAGGTTCTGCTCAGCACGTGACCACAGACAGAAGACATCTGGCATGTCGTGCTGGCTACCAAGGACAGAGGTGGGAGGACGAGTAAGCAATATGACAGTTCGAGGACTAAGACAAAACACACGCGCGAGGCGTTTGTCGCGGCCCACGCACTGATATCTGTTATCAGTTGTCGTGCTGTTGGAATTTCCTGCAGGGATGGTGGTGAAATGGTGGGGTGCACTCACGAGCGACACCTGTGCGCAGATTGTGTGTGTGTGTCCGGCGGGGGTGGGTGTGTACACAGGCAAGACAACGCCTCAGTTTACCAGGAGGGCGAAGATCACGTCCACAGTTTTCACCGCGCGACCACACGTTTTCAATGACCTGCGAGGGAGGCAGAACCTCCTGCCTGTTTGCTGGTATAATACGCGAAGGTCCTTCTCCTCCCCGCTGCCTCCCCCACCTGCCTTCGCTAAGGTTTGGCTTCCGGACTTCGGTTAAAAGATCATCGTTAATTCGTTGTTTGCATGCAGTGTTGAAATACCAGAATACGGCACGGCATCGTAAAGACCTCTCAGACCCAAGGGAGGAATTTCTCTTCGAACTTGTTCTGTACAAAATGCTAATTCTTCAAATGTGGGCTAAGAATGCCATGTGGTTGTGGAGTTACAGACTTCCAAACATCAGTGTTCTCACCTGTGCACAGAAAAGGTTAACACTTTTTAACAAGTGCTCTTCCAGTTCTCCCGTTGGTTGGAGCCTTGCCAACATAAACCTATCCGTATTTTAACATTTGCTCGTAGATCCATACTTATATTTCATAACAAATGCATGTTGTTTCAGACACATTTTGCAGCAACTCGCCAAAACTCGTCCCTGAAGTCTATCGCAGCAGATTTTTCCCTCCTGGAAAAAAAAATAAAACAAAAAACAAAAAACAACAACCTTCAAACCTGATGCTAACATCCACTGGCTTTGATCTCACGCCAGGCGACTGTAATAAGCAGGAAGAGGGCAGATTCCTGAAAACTTTCTTTGAACCTTCACAAAGGCGCCAAAGTTTTGCCATCTTGAAAACAGAACTGAGAGGACGGACTGTCGTCTGCATGGGCACGTGACCATTGATGTTGCAGCTGTGCACACTCCCCTGGCAGCGCGAGTTTGCTTGCACCATCGATAGTTTGATGGAGGATCAAGCTGCTGGATTAGGTCAGAGTTCATCCAGGCCTCGAAGGCGTAGGTTGCGACAAAGGCTTCGCGAAGGTTTCGCAGGTTGAGAAAACTGAAGTCGCTACCGGACCGGAGCACGACTTATTCCGCCATGGTCATCTCACCTATCCCGTTTGTTACACCCTGGTCGTTATCTCTATCTGTAGAATCACATTCACAGACGATTTCATTTTTTTGGTTAGTTGCCTGCTGTGGGATGGGGATGGACAGAAAGCTATATGTATATTTTTTCAAGCGCTGAAACATACTTGGATTTTGTTGTTGTTTTGTTTATGTTTTTTTTTTTTTTGGTTAGAGTGTTTGTTTTGCTGGTCGTTTATTCGACAATAACCGCTGAGCTGCAGTGCTGTGAACATTTGCTATTTGGGCTTACACAAACATTAAGTGTGACAACAACAGGAGGAGGGGACCGGGCTAGATTAGCATCAGAAGGGAAACGCTGCTTGGAGTCTTCTCACTAACGAGGAAAAAAGGCGAACTTCGTTCTTCTGCACCTCACATGGCCGGCGGAAGTGAGAAACGTTTGGAATACGCGGCCCGAGACAAGTCGACGTGTGTGTGTGTGTGCGCACGAGAGAGAGAAGAGGGTGGGAGGCAAATGATCAGATTTTTGTATCAGCATGGCAGTTAAACAACTACAGGGCTGCTCTCCGAGGGAGATAATCTTATTTACACAGCAGCCGCAAATCTCGCATTTCAAAAGCATCACATGAAGAGAAATATCCGTCTCATGCCATCCCCTGCGGAGAATCGGAGCAGACTGCACAACATCCTTCAGGACTTTCAAGCTCTGCACAAGGAGATATGGCTTGGCCTTTCTCTTTTTCAGAGTTAAGTGTATAGGTCGGTAGCGACTCTGCCAGGGATCACTGCGTTTCTGTCAAGATCAGCCCTCCAAGTCAACATGGGCAGATGGGAAATTGAAATGAGTTCAAACACACTTTGCGCGATCATGCGGAAGGCCTTTATTGTGGGTCAAGTCTGCTGACATCAGTCCACTTAGGCGGCCTGGCCCTGACCTACAGTGATGAAGATTCACGTAAGGTCATCCGTGCTCATCCTTGTAGGCCCCGCCCCCTTGCGTCTGCCAGCCTTTCAAGGCTCGGTACAGACTTGTTTGTGAAGGAGGGCACAGAGCGAGAAAGTGCCAGCTGCGCTGAATTACAAACCGCCTTTTTGAATTCCGCTTCACGTTAATTACTGGAGCTTCGCTCTCTCTCTCCCCTTATGAAGTACTTTCGTAATAGGCGAGGGTCTCATAGTCAAAACAACTTCCCCCTCAATCCTCGTTGTCGTTCCTTTGCTCGCTCGTGGCAACGTCCTGGTAATTGTGAAAGTACTGGAGAATAAATGAACGTTCATTATCGAGTGTAGATAACTCACGTTTCTAACAAGAAAAAGGTCTTTGCCCCCAGATGCGCGCCGAGTGGTATCACGTTTGCCAGCTGCTTTTTCTGGCATCCGCTGGTGTTTCTTTAAACGAAGGTCTTCACTGGAGGGAGAGGGGAAGCACAAATTAATTGGTTTTGGTGTAGTGAACAGAACTCGTTGCCCGCCTACTTGAGAACAAAAATGAAGGGAAAAGGAAAAGATGGTGATGTGGCTTTCGGGAAAATTGCACTCGGCGATATTGCGGTCGGTGCGAGTCACGGGGTTGAGGTTTCAGTTTGTTACGACCTGAGATACTTACGTTGCAGGTGTATCGTGTGTCTTATCGCATTCTTAACCTGTAGTAAGGATGCAGTCTCGGCAATAAATTGCAGGAGCAGGAAACTTGATTCTTGTTTTCTTTCGAACCAGCAAAACAATAGCAACAAAACTACTGCATTTTAATCAAATAAAGAAATGATTTGCTTCCCAAATTTTTCATATGATATATGTATGTGTGTGGGCAGCCACTGGTCAAGTTCAAGAGCCATCTGTACTTCGAGGAGAAAGACTGCGTCAGCGAAGCCGAGAAGAACCTCAAGCCTGCCAAGGGCAGCAAGGTGAGGGTTGTTATCTCCCTTGGTGGGATGGGCAGCCAGTCCAAATGCCTGCTAGCGTCTTGCTGTGCGCTCAGCTTCTAAAGACATGGTTTAGGTATCTGCTGGTGGCTTCAAGTCATGAAGACGGAGACATGTTTAATCTGATCACCTCTTTGCCTGGACACTTCGCCCCCACCATCCCCATCTCCATTCCCAGCTTTGTGTGTGTGAGAGAGATTAAGTCTTCAATGGGGTTACCAGCCCTGTACTTATGTAACAGTTCAAGAACTATAATGCTAAGGTAATAAAAACTTGTGATATTCTTTCAGATGATAATGTACAAGAATGGACAGTCCATTGGGGTTGCATTTGAAGATGTACATGAAGGGACCTACTACCCGGCTGTCTCACTATACAAAGCAGCGACGGTATGCATAACAAAACTTGAGTATGACTGCGTTTGTTCAGCATGTGAAATAAGGTTATTTTGTTAGGGTGGGATGGATTCTGAATGATTCTGGCTCTTTTTCCTCTTGATCGTGCCCAACAGCTTGTCTTTCATTCACCCAGTTTTGAAGCGGAGCAAATCATTGTCCTGGGACACAGTGGGTTCACCAAGACAATCGGAGTGCAGATCCCAGAAATGTTACTTTGGCATATTTACCACTATTATAACTATAACCACAGGGGTAAAGCAACATCTGGGGTGTTTGGACACTGCTTTATGATTACTCAAACAAGATGCTTTTCCTTGATTTCTCTTTGTTGCCTTAGGTAAAAACTTATGCTTGCTTCAGAACTATGGTCCCTGGTTGTCTGTTGTCTTATTCTCATTCTCTATGAACCACTCATCTCTATGAACCACTCATTTTAAATGAAAGGAAACTAAGGATTCTTTGTTTGAATTAAATAGAAAAATAAATATTTTATGGGAAAAGGGCGTAGAAGGTGTTTGTGTGTACAGATGATAGTATACATATGATTCATATTTTAACAGGTGACTGTCAACTTTGGACCAGATTTCAAATTTCCTCCTTCTGATCAGGAAAACTTTCGGCCTGTAAGTTTCTGATGTCAATTTTTTTTACTGTTTAATAATTATATATATTAATGGGTAGTGTAAAAACTAATTACAGGCCTCTTTTTGTAACATAGTTCATTTAGCACCACCAGCAGCACATGTAAATTAGACTGTTTTCTGACATCTGGGTCGACTTAGGGAAGTTCGTTCTATGACATTCTTACAGGTTTTGATGTTGCTGCTCTACCGCTCAGCTGTTCACTTCCTCTAGAAAAGTCACCCCAACAGAAAAAATGTAATGCATTTAACATCATTTATTTTTTTCATTTACAGATGTCAGAAGCAGCCAACCAGGCAATGGTTGATTATGCTTTGGCCGACATACTCTTCCATATTGACAATGAAGGCAAACTTCCAGAATTCTAGACATTGATAACAGTGTCATATATGGAATATAAGTAAAGAATTACTTATATGGTTTGATTGTGCAGAACTTTTTTTGATTGCTAATCCCAATTGGTTCAAACTGTAGAAGTGGCACTAGCCTCCTGTTGCTTGCCGAGAATAAAAATCAAACTGCTTAACATTTATATGCATAGCATGAAGCCTTTGTCATACCTTTTCTTCCGTTTTCCTCCATACTATTTTTTTTTTTTAAAGTGGTTTATATTTTACTTTGCAAATGACTGCTGACTGTTCTGGTCCTGTCAGCATTAAAGCTTCGCCTTTTCCAAGAAGCAGACACATGCATGACACAGGTGTGACATAATAAAGGTGCATTTTGACTTGCCTGAGATGTCACTACTTCAGATGCAAGTTACGCTCTCAGGGATACATTACTATCGCATACCTGCACTTCATTAAGACCATAGTTCTGGAATTTTGATTCCAAAGAAAAACCATTTTTTTAACCTTGTCTTGAAAGAGTCTTGGATTTTCTGCAATATTTTATCATTTTGAACAACTGTTCTCCACAGTTTGGAGTGTTTTAAATGAAAGAATACAGTGTAGAGTTTGCGCACATTGTTTGGAAAATATTTGTTGAGCTTGTGATGAACAAGAGGTATGAATCGTGAACAGACACCTGTAGTGATGGAAGGTTTTCTTCAGACAAGATTTTTGCGAGTGTAATTGATAGATACAATGATGCCATAGTGAGGGGAGTGTTTAAACATGATTTTATTCATGGAATTCTTCACTCATTGAAATTGATAATTTTCATAAAAATTTTTTTTAAACCATTTGTAATTTTTTTCCATGAACTGCAAGTTAGAGCTTGGAACCTTTCATGATGCTTGAAAGTGTAATCGAGGTATGTGTTCTCAGCATATATTTATGTGTGGAGATAAGTATGAAAGTAAAAGAGTGTGTGAGTGTAAGAATCATTAATTATCTCATGACAGTGTTCGTTCAGTTGTCTGTGATGGTGTAGTAGATGCAGTACTAATGATTCAACATGGCTGCAAATAGAACCTTCCAGACAGCTCTAGATGTTAAAATCAGCCAGAAAGTCTCTCTGTGAATGTTAGGTTTATTGTTGTTGTAAGCATCTAAAATAGTTTCAGCAGACAGGGAGACTGATCTATTATTGTATGGATACTGTGAAATATGAAGAGCCTGTTTTGATAGGTGCATGGATAACAATAAAATGCAGGCAGAACTAAACTGCTGATGTTTGTTCTCATGTATGTGGGCTGCTCACAAAAGTGAATGAATTGCAACCTTTTGCATTTTGACGACAATAGAATACTTGGTCATGAGCATTGTCATTGGAACAATAAAAAGCTTTTTAAAACTCTTATGTTTTGTTACATGAGCCAGTGAGAGTGGACATGTAAATATTACTTAATGGTCGGCACTAGTTCAGGAAAAGCATCACAAAAAATGCAAATAATCTCCACAAAATTCATCTTTTAAAATCATTACTAGTTTAAATCTTGATTGCACTTACGATCTTTCAAGACCCATGACAAGAAAATATATATACAAGAATGAATGCACCGGTTTTTGAAAAAAAAAAAAAAAAAGGTCAGCATAAAATAGTGTTTGGCAAACTGCTTCCATCACACTGTGTGGCAGATGTAAAAGGTTAAACCAAGAATCAAGTACTTCATTTTCATTTGCAAGTGGCTTCCTTCTTATAGACTGTAGATTCAGTAACATTACAACAAACCCTGGATGCAAAACTTTCTCGTGCACTCGACATGGTATGGAAAAATGAAAATAAAGAACGTGTAACCTGTTTCGCATAGTCCTTCCCTGAGCAAAACGTTTCTATATCTGGACCTTAAACTGTATCAACAATCAGCATTTTTTTAAACCACTGTTTTACAGGATATGCCCAAGATCTTCCAGAGGAGGAAAGCTATCATGCCCTTCTTTTTGTTTTGTCAAAAGCCGTTTACACCAGAATTTTTTTTTTTTACACAGCAGTACTATCACTATTATTATTGTTCCATGTAAATACCACAAAAATTTGTGCATGATCAACTGAAATTTGCATAAAATGGAGAAGGACTAAAAAAGACAGGAATATCTAAGGATCTTATTCAAGATCTATTTTTTTAAAAACTGAACACCTGCGGCATATACAAATGACTCACAAATAATTTAATGAGTATCGTGACATAACTTAAAAAAACTGAGAAGTTGAACTTCAGATTCTATCTCAACATGGTCGACAAGTACTTTTGGTCATTTAAAAGGGCGATCCTGGAACCAAACTTTTTTAAAAAGTCATATTAATATTTAATGTTAAAATTACTACCATCACACCAGGTGAAGTAGTTCGTCAAAACATGACCCTTCTGAGGATTTACAAAACATGAACTGTCTCAGACACAGACAACACTTGTAGATTTTATTATGGAATGTAGTCTGTATCCTTAAAGTTGCTAGCATGAACCAAACTCAGCTAGCTGCAGGACTTGTTGGCTGATATATTTTGCTCAACTCGCAGATAAGACTTGATAAGTAGGGATTACCTCCATGGCTGTCAATCAACTCTGTAGCCCTGGAAAAATATAAACACATCCCATAAAAACACAGCTTATCATTGTTCAAGGGTTTCCACATTATATTGGGTTATCGAAAAAGTCATGATGCATTTTTTTGCATGAGATGGCGCTAGTTCACTTTCGGAAGTATTACAGTTGTTCACATCTACACTATTGCTATGTTATTTGACAGCCGGCAGCTCTACCTTTATTCTAAAAAATAAAACTGGTTGAGTTTTGAGATTTTATAACAAGTTGAAGAGGGAAGACCAAACTGCATTTTTGCCATACTGTACTGTTTTACTTCTGTAAAGGAAAAAAACGTGCATCAAGGTTAAGTTTAAGGTGACGATGCTCTACAACAGTGTCAGTGCCAACAATGTTTCATGAAATGCCATGCTGGTGATTTTGATCTCAACAATGCTCCTAAATGAGGGAGGCCCACTGAGGTCAATGACAAAATAAAGGCATTGAGTCAAACCCATGTTACACAACATAAGAAATATTAAACATCCATCATTCAAACATTTATGACCACTTGAAGAAGCTGAGATATTTGGGTTCTTCACAAACTCAAAGAAGTTCATTTAACAGCGCATATAAACCTCTGCAATATGCTCATTAAACATGAATATTATTTTTTTTAAAGCGACTGATAAATGGTGATGAGAAGTGGATTGTTTACAATGTGGTGCACAAGTGGTCTTGGTCCTGATGTGATGATTGGGCACAAATGACATTGAAAGCAGACATTCATGAAAGGAAGGTTATGCGTTGAGTGTGGTGAGATTTTAAAGGTGGCATGCTGTTTGAGAAGCCAAACAATTCAAATGTGTTCTGTCGACAATTGGACAGACTGAACAAATCCATAATCCAGAAACCTTCAGAGCCCTTTAATTGTAAAGGAGTCGTGCTCCATCACAATGCAAGACCCCACACAACTGATAACCTGTCAAAAATTATTGGAGCCTGGATACTTGTCAGACCTTGCGCCATCAGACTTCGACTTGTTTTGCTCTTTTCAAAACTCCTTGTGGGGTATAATGTTAAATGAGGTTGTAAATCAGGACCTTGTTCAGTTTTTCGACAATAAATACAGGTCCGTCTATGAAGGAGAAACTATGAAACCAACCGAAAGATGAAAAAGGTTTTGGAACAAATCGAGAAATATTTCACGGATTGATCTTTGTTCTTTATATAAATAAATGATGTTTGAAAAACAGAAAAAAATACATCATTACTTTTCCAACAACCCAACATAAAGTCTGTATTGGTAAAACCATACATACAAATGTACCACAAGTACTAATGTAATGGATCCTTCACTTTACATCTACATTAACCTTCAAACTATTAATTAGTTCAGATCTCTATAGTAACATGTAACTTATCCATGCAGTCTGTAGAAGACTTGTTTCCCCCTCATGATTTTTTTTAACTTAAAATTTTTGTAACTTCTTGACCACATCACTAATCTTTTTTAATTTTTTGCCCGCTTACTGTTTTTCCAGGTCCTTCAGCGTCTCACGAGTATATTCAAAGGATCCCATCTTGCGCATGAGGTGGACACAATACTTTTTTACATCATTATCTGTGGTCCGTTGTCTCAGTACATCTGATTGTTGTTAAAGATCCAAATACCTTAAGTCTACCAACACGTATTTTCTACAAGATTTTTTTTAATTACAAGAAAAAGACCACCCAATGCTTTGATGATGAAATAAACTGCGTCTGAAAATATTCAAAGGATACTAATCAGCTGGTTATCTTGGGGATTAGACCGAATGGCATGTATGATAGGAAAGGAGAACTTCCCTTCTGTTAAATCCTCACAATAGCTTTTGTTCGCAGTGTACTGCAACAAACCAAACAAAAGAAAACCAACTGAAGCAAGCATACATATCATGTAATAAAGCCAGTAAAGATCTGCGCATCAGACAATTCTAAGAACAGATCATCCTGAAGTTAAGCAGGCCCAAGACCAATTACATAAAAATACATTTTGTTCTTTTCTTTTGCAGTTTAAGATTCAGGGTACACAATGTTTTAACCCCCACCTTACCTCATCTGCCAGTAAGTTAGCATAATCATCTCTGATTTGAAAATACAGCCCCAGTGTATCAAGTAAGGGCTTGAAGTCCCTGAAAAAGAATTGTGAAAAGATTGTCAGTGGCAGTTATGAAAAAGTATTTTACAGAAAACCTGACAAACATGCTCATCCTGTGGAAGAAGGCTAGAATGATCCTGAAAATATCAGTTACCCTTACATTGTATTCTAAATTACCATGGTTTTTCATACTGTTTAAATTTTCAGTCCCTTCTTAATGTTTATCTTTCCTTTCATTATTTGGATTTCATTTCATATTTTCTTCTACTTTATAATTATTTTGAAATATTTTCCTAATATTGAAGACAGAGATTACCACAATGCTTGAGATAATTTACTATACATTAATGTCTCTAAAGCACACTACCCTGCAATACAAAGTGTCACTGTCATAACACCAAGATTGATTAAAATAGAATTATTTGCCAAATAAAATTTTCAAACAGAACTAAACGATGTTCCTGCCTCACCGCTTGTTCTCACTGAAGAGTTGCATTAGCTTGACAGCCAGCCCAAACAAGCCCCCTGTCTCTGCACACACAAAGACAAGAAAAAAAAATGCAAAGGACCTCACAAGACTGCCTGCTGAATAATGCTAAATTATGCTATATACGTTAACAATGATGCCCAACAGTAAGCAAACAGTAATTTTAGAATTTTTCACACAAAGATTAACTGATAAGAAATATTGCCAAGAAAGATGAAATCAGACATCTAAGGTATTTAGTTTCTATGCAACATTACAGATGGAATATGACAAAAGCTTACTGTGTATAACCATGGCCTTGTAGTCCTCTTCTGTGGGGCAGATAATTGCATCCCGCCAATAAATATCCATCCCTTGACCTTGATGTAACTCAAGCAAGTGATCTGTTGAAATGGCAAAAATATACATGCTATATATCGATTTATACCTCCAACCTGCTCAACACTGAATGTAAAACAATTTTTAAATCCACTTTCTGCATAATATCTTGCAATAAATGTTGCATTGTCTCAAGAAACATGTATATATATATATGTGTGTGTGATATACGTAATCTCAGTTTCTGTCGCAGTATCTTTTTGCAGGAATGCAGTTCCTGGAGGACCAATGCACCACTTTTTGTCTGATCTTTACCCTCAACCTGTCCAACATGGGTGACCTTGCCAGAAGCTAGTACACCCATTGGCATAGCTCTAAGGATTATTTAGACGTGCAAAACAAGCCCTATGATGATGTAAAGGTGGTGGTCCAACTATAGGTAATATATTTAAACTCAATGTAATTCAATGGGTTTTTTTAAAAATCAGCATTAAAAGAACTTTTAAAATTTCATGTCAAGAAGATGAAATAAAGCAATCTACAGCAAGAATGAAATTAAGTGTCTCTGTCCTTTTCTAGTATTTTCTAATCCAAATCATACAGGTATACCTATACTAAAGCCTTTAATTCTACCAGTATTAATAAATTAGTGTCTCGTAAGTTGATGAGAAAACCCTACAGAAAAATATTTTAGTGTCTTGTCAGATGGCATATTACCTGTGAATACTTTCATGGCTTCAGCATTCTTCAGTTGATTCAACTTGCTTAGACTAAGGAAGTAGACATAGTTGGCTGAATTGATGGACTGTGCTACACCAAAGATGCTATGTGCCACTGAAAGAAATTGTGGCGTCACATGCAAAATGACACAGCTTTCAAAAGACTTACAATGGAAACAGTAAGAGAGTATCTAAAATTGTACCTGTTTCTATCACTGTCAACATCCTTGTCAAAATTATCATCAACTTTGCTTAGAAATTCTAACAGATTTCATATGAAAGTGCTAATATCATTAGCATTTTATAGTAAATGCAACTCGCTGTGTATGATGTACTAAAAGCAAACACCTTGTTGCACTTTTGGCAGACTTCTTAATAACATTTTATCAAGACCATATAAGTGCACACGATACCTGTTTAACTTCCTATTTCTTTCTCTTTCTGAAAAAGGCAAGTGACTCTCCTGACTACTAAAAATATAATCAGACTAAATTTACCTGGAATACCACGCCGTAACTTTGAGCTATCCTCTATGTCATCTATACTGTCAAAGAATAAGAATAAATTTAAAACCAAAACAATGAAAAAATATTAAAGACATGCATCACATATGATCAGAAAGAAAGGAATACTAACAGACATTTTTTCTCTTGCAATTATGGTAGCTTTAAACACTCAGCCAAACAAACTACTTAAAAGTCAGTATTCTTTGATATTGATACCAATATATTTAAGGTACCAGATTTAAATCCAAGTATTCTAACACAACTTACATAAGACTTGCATTGTGAAGCATTTGTATAACTTCCACAATTATCTGCTCTTTATCTTCAGGTATTTGAAGCCAGTGATTAAATGCCTGCAGGAAAATTGGCAATTCCTTTCAAATATACAGCCACATGCATAAATGCTTGAGGGGGTGGTTTCACAGTCTCTTAAAGGCAAAGAAACTAGCAAGCCTGGCTTAAATAATATATGACTTTCAGCTTATAATTTCTGGTAGTAAAAGAATTATTTACTTCAATAATTTCTAAAACACAGCTCTGGGATGATTCACGAAAACTGCCATTTTTGTGTACTCTTGCATGAAGGAAAACAGAAAACCCTAGTTCATGTAGTAGTCCGACCTATTGTTAATTCATATCAAAATTACTCTCTTTTCTTTCTCACACACAGATATCATTTGACAAACAATGGTTACCATATTGAAACATGCAGTTACCACCTTGGAACATGCAGTTGCCATAAGGAAACATGCAGTTACCACCCTGAAACATGCAGTTGGCATATTGAGACTCTTTGTAACTGTTTTTAATCTCTGTCAGAATAGTTTCCACCAGTTCATTCAACTTGTCATCACTGTGCTCTGGTTTAACATTTTCCAAAATTTTCCAATCCAGAATGCCAGTGTTCTCATGACCATGTTTAGGAGACTGACATGAACACTTGCATCAGAAGAGTGCTGAAAAATTTGCTTGATAACAAGCATGGCAGTCTTTGTAAACCTCCAGAGTTGTGCTATAGACGGGATTGTAATAGCTCTTGTGTTAAGTAAGACACCAAAATCACTCATGATTGACAGTCTAGACCAAAGGGTAGGAAAACTTTTTTCCTCCAAGGGCTAGTTCAATATTTATAGCATCTTGTACAACCCTAGCCTGCATGACACTGCTGTCTCTGAGTCATTTATAATTAAATATATGCAGTGTGGAAGAGAGAAGTGAATGGGGGGAAGAGAAGGAAGGAGAAAAAGAGGAAGAAGAATGAGAAAAGTAATCAGATAAACAAGAAAGCAAAATTGTCCTCACCACATACATTTGACAACTTTAATCTGATCTGTTTTCCTGGTATCTGACAGATGTATTGGTAAGGCGCCAACAAGATCTAATTGAAAGAAAATATTTTACACTTGAAATAAGGCAATCACAATATAGCACTCACACGCAAACATGTTTACCTCTTCAACTTAAAGTTTAAATATATCCTCTTCATTATTTTACAGAGAGGTGACATGATATATACTTGTTTTAGCCATACTGTAATTTTCCAGAAAATATCAACAATTAAGTACAAAGTAGCTCTTTAATTTAGTTTGGGATAAAACAATAAAAATTAGCATAAATGTTACTCTTAATTTTACATCACGATGCCATTATTTTACTGGAACATAGGATACACAATATTCCATAAATAAAATATGGGAATTTGGATTTTACTCAGGCATAATACATAATGAACAATAAACACATACTAAATTTATATCAATTTATTAAAAAATTTTCAGCAATGCACACCAGTCTACCTGTTCTGTCTTTTCAGGAGTCAAACTGCTGAAAGACAAATGTGCCATGTTGCTTGAACTGGACAGCTGCAAAATAGTTTAAAACACCAACTTCAAGAAATTGTAATAATTATTTAAAACAATTGTGACATCATGTTCCATTCCCAGTCAGAATGAGATAAGAAAAAAAAAAGAAGAGATATAATAATTATCTCATCTATGATGGCAATAAAAAGCATCTACACATATAAAACACCACCATCTAATTGGCAAGGTCTATCAACCATAATTAATCATTCATCTCCTTCTTATTTCCTTGGTTTATCTTATCACACCAACTGGAACTCCTTATTGCCATTTTAAACAGATTTGTTCCTGTTGGGTTCTTTCCCCTAATGCTTTGCTTGATTCTGTTCGTTCATGAGATTTATAAACTCCATCAATGACAAAAGTATTTATGAAATAGACATATTGCTCACACCTCATGGAGCTGTTGATGAATCAATCTCTTCACCTTTAAATTCTAGTCATTGTAGCCATAGACACGTTGTACCGCTTACTTGATGGTATTATGTCTATTAAGCTCAGCTGCCGTCTATGACACATAATTCGCACACTGAATTCTATTGTTTTAAGCCAAAACATGTATTTAACACCACATCGACATATTTTATAATTGTATTATCATTTTTAATTATTCCTTGATTTTATTTGAGGTCCATTATTATGTTTGCTGCAATAATAACATGTGACTTACCAGTGAAGTGGCAGACACAGGAATGGCTGCAAGGGGCGTTCACTCTGCTGTTTGCACTGGGAGAAGTGGGAACATCCAATGCCGTGAGTAATAATATGACTAATATTCTTATTACAGGGTCGTTGTCACCAAGATGTTCAATGTAAACTTTTTGGAAATGTATTCTTGTAACTGACCTCCTTCATTTTACTGACTATGCGTCTTTAAAAATGGCTGAAAATAAAAAAGTACATGCGACGCTACTGGTGCCACACAAAGTGCAAACCATGTCTGATCGTTTGTTAATCTAATTTTGTTGTATATAAGAAATTTTTCCTGTTATAGTTGAATATACGAATACGGGACATCCTAGATTTGTGATATTTTGCTTATCAGAACTCAAGACTGAGCTGTTATCAGCAAAGGAAAAAGACTTGCCGAGAAACATCTAAGGATTCTTGTATTAGCAGAACTTGCAGATAGTCTAGCAGTAGACAAATTAATTTTAAAAGCAAAATATATATACATAATTTGCGTAGTCTATTTTGAGGAATAACTAGGTAAACAAAATAAGGTGTGTCTTGGCGTCTTTATGTTATTCATGTAATTGGATGTGTATTGCTTTTGAAAGAATTTTTTGCCTCGTTTTTTTTTTCAAATTAAAATTATTCACTATAAATAACAAAATATGTAGCATAAAAACAGCATATTATTTTAAGACTTAGAACAATTTACGTTTATTATATTTTACAGTAACTCTTTTCTTAGTTTTTGACAAATATAACAATTTGATAGTGTATGATACAAAAGCATTTAGAGAAGAATCATGAGAACATATCATGGACCAATTTTTGTAGGAAGTATATAAATATCTACTCATGAAAATTTAAGAATTAAAATTTTTAGTTCTTTAATTGTTGATTCTTTTTGAATTTTTTTTTCAAACTGTCACTTTGTGATACCCTGGGTGGTGATTCCAAAATTAATGGGAAAATCACTGGTCATTTAAAGTTCCATCAACATGTAATTCTTGAATATGCATTTTGTCTTCATTGCTTTAAAGGCTCTGATGAGTTATGAATAAATATTTTAACGGCAATGTGCCCAGTGGTTCTGGGAATAATTTTGAATTGTTCTTTGGTACTGAGGTCTGAGAGTGTGATAGACTGTGTGCATGTATGTTTGAATGATTTTAAAGCTGTGGTGTGTGCAAGACCTGCTTAGATGTTGACGATGATTGATTGGAGCCTTGATGGTGGTAGTTAAGCCCATGGAAACATAAGTAAAGGGGTTGGATTGTAATGGGCTAGAAAATGGTGTCTGGCAGGCTAGCCCACATGCTGGTGATAATAAAATAGTAGTCTTGGTGTCAAAGACTGTATGAATATGATAAAGCAGCCCATGTGAATGTGGGATGTGAAGGTTGAATTTTGATGGGCATGTAAAGAAAGCCCAAACAGATCCATGTGGTCACTACTTGTTTAACCCTCCAGTAGCTTACTGGAGCTTCACCTTATGAGACTCATTTTCAGCCTTAATATGGCCAGATGGGGCTTGTGAACTTTTGCAGTTTGGGATTATCAGTTCACTTTTATAACATATCAACATGGTGAAAAATCTATGTTCTGTCGAGTTAGAGCTAAAGGACTGGATGCTGTTGCTGCCCCAATTGATGATGATGAATGTTTGATGACGATATAATGTTGATGACGATGAAGTCTTATGTTGTAGTGATGATGAAATCTTATATTGATCTGTTTCAGTCAGTATTTGACACCAGTTAGGTGCCTTGGATGGACCCAGACAGCAAGTCAGATGTGTCTATTTTTGACATCCCGTGGCAGGAAGTTCTTTGTCGTCATGTCCTATCTCACTTGAACTTGCCCACACTCTTCTCCTTGCGACTGGTCAGTCAAAAATTTTGCAGTTTGGTCGATCTTCACTTCAGCCTTGTGTTCACCATCAACACCAGTACATATGCCGACTGTTTCAGCAGTGCTGCTTTCACAGTGTTGACAAGTAGAAACAGTTTTTTGAAAAAAATGATTCTTTGCAATTCAAAGGACTGGTTGTCTGATGTTTCTCTTTTGCCTGTGATACAGAATAACCCATTGTTAGACACGATAGATCTGGCCAACTGCCTCAGCATTTCCAATGCCAGTTTGTACACTATAGGTGCATATTGTCATAAGTTGCGGTGGCTTAGCCTTCGTGGTTGTGTGTGGGTTACATCAGATGGAATGCTGCCATTGATAACTAATCAGCAGCCCTTGGAGTATGTAGACCTGAGTGGCTGTTGGAACCTTGATGATGAAGCTATCATACAGCTGGTGCAATATTGTAATGGGTAAGTATTTATTAGGGGGTGAAAAGCTTTTTACAAATTTACAACAAATGTTTAAGTACTTTTTCTTTTTTGTTAAAGATCAGTGTGTAGAGTTTAAAGGAAAATTATTAATGATCTAGTACCTGCATTTTTTTCATAGAGCTTGATGTTTAGTGTCCTCGAAAAATAAAATTGCCTTCCATTTAAGTAAATTTCCTGGTGAGATATGGTGATAACAGAAACTGATCAATAATCACTTACATCAGTTGTTAATGCTTAAAGTATGGAAACAGAATGAGATTTATTGTGAAATGAAATTTACAAGTTTGTCAACATGACCTTTTCCAATATCAAAATGGTTTTTGTAAACTGCACTTTGCACAGAATCAGGTATCTCATGCTGAACAATATCTATGGCCTTACGGACCGATCTGTGCTGTCAGTGGCTCACCTTTGTCCTCAACTATGGCAGCTGAGTGTCCAGGGATGCTGGCGCCTGACTGACCACTCAATACAGTAAGACCTCAGTCTTGAACACTCTTATGTCCTCATCATCATCTGTCATTGATCATTTTTAACTCATTCAGACCATGGTGTACAAAGATATGAGGCATATACAGTGAATATATGCAGTGGACCACACAAATATGTGCCTCATTTTCAATCATTTTTACTCCAAATCTGACTCAATCTGATTATTCAGGGCTAATTCAGAGATAATGCTTTATATTTTTAGAATTCTGGGAGTATAAATTTAAAAAATAAAATATGATGCTTACGTGTAGATTCAAGTGTTTAAAATGTCTTATATCTTTATTTTTCAGAATGTTAGGTGAACTTTGCCCTGAGCTTCGTGCCATCCAAGTACAAGAATGTCGTAACATCACTGAAATCAGTTTGGCACCTCTAAGGGCACGGAAAGTCCGCATAGACAAACCTCCACCTCTAACATCGGAAATGCTACGGTTGGAATATAGAGAGAATTTAAGACGTCTAAATCTTCAGATATAGGCTGGTGCTTTCATTGTTTCTTGTAAGACAAAGGATGGGTGGGTTGGTGGGGGTTCTGTACATGTATGTGGAATGTGTACTTGCATGTGTCTGAAAATAGTCTCCCTTGGTAACAAACTTGTGAAGGACAGAAGCACATTACAGTGTCTGTCTTAATGATGAAAGAGATGATAATTCTATATCAGAAGATCTCAGTGTTGGAGATGATGCATTTTATGTTGTCAATGACAGTGGCTTTAATTCTATTTGTGACAAGAGCTTAATTTTATCATTAGCCGAATGATCATGGCTTTGTCTGTTTTGAGTTAAAAAAAACCACTAAGATGTTCGATTCCTTTTTGTCAAATGATTTTTGCATTATAGCAAGTGTCATTTAGCTTTGTCTTTAAAGCTTCACAATTCTATGACTGCTTACAAAAATTGTTGTTACGGACAGAAGTGACCACTGGCTAAGGAAACTGGAAAAAATTACTTCATATCAGGAAGCACTTATTATAAATAAGTATATTATTATAAATATTGATAGTGGCAAGACACAGTTTGAAATCACGATTATATAAACACTTGTGCTTGCATTGAAGACAAATTATTTGAGAAAATATGCCATTTGTTTACAGTTGAGCTTAGAGGGATGTTTTCAGTAAATGAGCTACACATAAACAGTATGGGAATTTAACAGGATGTAAGCAAAGAGACAATTTCTGCCTGTTCTCTGGCATAAAGCCACCAGTTTTAATTTCTAGAACTCCATCTACCTATATACATCTACCGTGGTCTTCCAGTTTCTTTTTCCTGACAGCCTAGTGACTTTTTCCCACAGTCCCTAAACCTTCCCAAACCCATTTCTTACTGAGTCTATATTTACTGCCAAAAATGAAAGTACTGTCATAGCTTCTGATCGTTTATGTTGGAAACATCTATGCAAGATAATTTTATCTTGAAGTTTTCTAGGAAGAAAAAAATGGATACTGGGTAGGTTTTGCTTTTTATGAAGCAAATTTTCAAAACATAAAAATATAGCTATCTACTATGGTTTTGTAGCTAAAAAGCTACTTAACAATAATAAATGGTTTATGAAAAGATGTTTCATTATTTGATTTTTCAGAATTACATTCTATAGAAGGAAGTCATGAATAGTCTTCTACAACTCAATTCTGTACTTGCTTTCTCACTCGCACGCATGGATATGTAACCTCACCAAAAGAAAGTCTTTTCTTTTCCAGATTCAGCCAAATCCCTTAGTATCCACATGTCTACCCTTCAAAATACCTCAAATTAATACTGACTTTGGATGGATTCTAAAGTGATCATTTTCCATGGATCTGCAGTCATCACCAGACCTGCATAAATGAACCACTTTGAGGTCAAATTTGTGACTGGGGTAATGAAGTGAGAAATGTAATGTAAGCTGTGTCTATGGTGCTGGTGATGAAACCTTTCCTGACGTAGCTTCAGTCCATCTAAAGTAGTGCAATCCTGCTGGCCGGGTTTATGCTCTGGCTACTTGGTTCTCAATGCAGTTTATACCTTAAGTTAACAATTTTTGCAGTTGATATAGGTGTTTACATAACAGGTCCTGCTCTCAAAATACCACTCATCCTCCCGTTTGCATTCCTTCCACCATGTAAAACTGTCTTTAAAGTACAGAAATAATTGATGATGTGTATATGTTTATATGTGTAATATACTCCTAATGTTATGTAGCTGAGCATAGTTGTACTAGAGCTTTAAGTAGTGACATTGGTGGATAGCTTGTCACGTTTAAAACAAAAAAATTCAGAATATTTTTTTAAAACAAGTGTGTATATATAATAATTAAAAAACAGCGTAAAAGAATCTGTGATAGCTTGCCCTGACAGTTGAGTCTACCAAGATTCACTTTTTTTCTCAACGTTTATAGCTTATTTGGTATACAATAATCTACCACCTCTGAACTGTCACGCCTTTTAGAATGTGATTTTGGCACTTAGTGCAATTACCTGAAAGTGTCACTGAAAATTCTCCATCTCAGCTACTGGAATTTTTTTATGTCATTTTGTTTTTATTTGTAGGTCATGTATCACATTGTTAGATCTCTGGTTTGTTGTCAGGACAGATGAGCTTTTTCCTGTTAATTGATCATTTTATTTAACAATACGCTGATGATAAACTGCCCCCATCAGTAATGACATCGACAGATTACCCTATTGCTGTTAGCCAGATACTTGCTGTGGCGGCATGCCAACTTTTCTGAATTGCTGCTTGTCGTATTTTGCTGGTATTTTTTTTTTTTTAAAAAACAACCACAAATATTTGCTTACAAACAATGTTGGCAATAAATGGTTGTATTTATGTTTTTATGCTGCTGGATATCAAAGTATTTTTATCTGTTCATTTACGACTAAGCTGTACAGGAATACGAAATCAAATTTACAGTGTTCATTTCTAATTTTACTACTTTTAAATCATAACCATTCTCATCTGGAAAAGGGAAAACATTGTTGCAGCTTAATGAAAGTATGTCAGGCTGATACCTAAAGAGTTTTTTTTTTTTTTCTCTTTAGCCAGTTCTGTTGTTATCTTTGAGAAGGAAAAAATATATCTAGTAAGACTGCTGGAACCTAGAGATATGTTGCTGTTTACGTACAAAGAATATTGTTTTCGTAAAATATTTTCTAGTGCTGGTTACATTGTTTGCTGACATTCAAAATCTGGTTTTAATTTTATAAGCTGGTGTTTTCTGTTTATTTGTTCCCATGGCTAGAAAAAAAGGGGACTGCTTTAAAAATTTGCTTGCTGCTGTTGTTTGAATGCTGATACAGCATCATATATGTCTGCTTTCAATTGAGTCAAATATCACTGTTAACTGCTGTCTGAAATAAATTATCCATGTATTAATGGTTGGATACTGTTGTCATATCTAAATTTGTGATATGTAGACGCCATGTACAGTCTGTGAAAACAAGGTTAATATAAAATGTACAAGAAAATAGTCTTTTATTGTACCGTCCCATAAAATCAAGAATAAAATGTTGTTGATCCTAAGAGAATAGCATTACTTTTTTTTAGTTATTGTGGTCTGTCTTTGTTAAATGCTGTAATTATTTATCCTTTTCTTGGTGTAATGTGATTTTGAAAGTTCAGTGAATGACAATTCTGAGATCACAACTCAATAAAACACTTGGACTGACTGCCAAATTGAGGGTACACACACTAAGCTTTCAAGGGTGAATAGTGTTAGGATCTAATCAATACTAGTCCACCATTTATAAACGTTTGTATTAATTTTAATGCAATGACACATAGTCCAAAATTACATACTTAAAAATAATATCTTTAGCACAAAAATGTTTTTCATCAAATTCAGCTAGTCCACAAAAAATGAAATTTCCAGTTTAGTGGCCATGCACCAGGTTCACAATCCTTCAGGCAACTCGTCATTGTCTGAAGTGACATCATCTTCTATCACAATTGGCTGTGCAAGCAGATGCTTTGGGCTCTTGACTCTGGAAGATCTTGTCTGTACTTGACCACAGTCATAATCAGCAGGCATGAAATTTGTTTTACTGATCTGTGATGCAAGTGGTAAATAAGATGTTGATGATAGAAAAGGCACTGTACCATGAGGCAATGTTGCATGCAGGGCATCCTCACTGATAGATACATCCTCTTGCAGCTCCAGGTCATAAGGATGGGCTAAACAAAAACAAAAATTGTTCATGTATTTTTAGGGTGGGTGAAGTGGTTGATACACACAGGAAGACTGTTGATTCCATCAGGTGACAATGCCTCTTCCTGTTTTCTTGTGCAAAATGACTGCCTTAGCTACACACTGTTTGCTCTCATGTCTTAGCTCTATCCAGACATCTAATATTTCAATCTTTTTACATACTGAGTCATTTTTTTAATAATGAGCTTCAATTATCACAATTTTACCAGCACAGCAAGGTGTCGCAGAATATTACACAATAATTCAGTTTTGTTTTGGCTTTCTTCTTTTGCATGAAAGGTAAAAATGTAAAATTAAAAGCCCTTCATATGTATGATAATTTTTTAAAAATTGGAAAGTGAAGGCAAATTTTCAAACTTCAAATTTCCAAAAGTTTAAAAACAAATGTCCACAAAATGGCAATGATAATGATGCAATCAAACTGCCAGACAAAGAACTGATTACAATGGGTAAGAATGGATGCTAGCAATAAACTACCTGCTTGTGTTGGTGTGGCATTCCTTGCTCTAGCTGGACAGGAAATTGTCTGCTTAGTGCTGCCAGGCCCACTATCTTTTTCTCTTGTGATGTGACTTTCACAGGATTCCTCAAGAATGGCTTCCAGCCTTCTTGCTGCTTGATTTGCTGCTACAATACCGTCTTGTTGACCTGATTGAGACAGAGAGCTTAACTGGTTAGGTTTTGCATCTGATTAATACAAACACATTGATAGGTCAGATTCTACAATTCCATCTTGTACTCTTCAGACAAAATTGTTGGTCAGATTTGCTTTCAACAGTTCTCAATTTCTATTTGAAAGAAAAAAGACAGCTATCAGTGTTGCTTTTAACATATTACCTTCACAATGTTTGATGACAGTTGCCCACTGAACATTATTTGTTAAGTTCCTCTGATTTCCAACAATCAGCAAGTGATGCCGTGCTCTTGTCAGTGCCACATTCATTCTCCTGGGAATAAATGAAAGAACTTATCACCACCTGAACATTTATGCCGAATGGATATCTTGAAAATATCACTCTTTGTCGATGCCTTATTTGTGTGGTGCATTTCCTGCATCCTTTTCTGACTGTTTTGTTAACATTTATTTCATAGTCAATGTCCTATTAATGATGCTGATCGTCTGATACCTGGCCTCAGTAACATGAGGAAACAGGCTCAGATTGATGACTTCTTACTAGAGTAAACCGAACCACCAAACACTGCTCACTTGTCGCTGTCAATGAATCCCAGGCTGCGGGTTCGAACACAAGATAAAATAATGACATTTCGCTCTCCACCCTGGAAGGCATCAACTGTTGACACTTGCACACCTAACATTTCTTTCTCACAATTACTCCTGGAACAACAAATAACAAACATATCAGTAGTCTCATTAACATCAGTGGCAACAGCATTCTAAACTCCTTCACTTTAACTCCAGCTCAGAATTTTCTGTAAAACCATTTAGCCCTGAGCATTACTTGTGCTTAGAATGTTAAGTAAAAATGAATAAACCCAAACATCCCTTGGGATCCCAGATGCAGCGTTAAGCCTGATTACCACTTGTTTTTACATAAAAGTCTCACTAATGCATGGGTTTAAGAGATCAAACTTTCCCTAACATGTTTTTCCTGTTGGTAAATATATTTTGATAATTTTGTTAACAGTCATCACAAGCTAAACTCACTCAGTGGATCTAATAATATCCTTGATGTGGAAAGCTTGAGCCTTGTACAGTGTGACCACACCAACTGTAGATGCTGTCATTCCCTGTGCTAGGAGGACCTTCAGAAGCAGGACAACAAACCGAGCTTCAGCTTCATTAAAGAAACTGCCACTTGAGTCACTTCTTTCCTGGCCAGCTGATACATCGTAAAAGCACAAAGTGGGCACTAGGTCCTGCAAAGGGTACAAAGGACAAATCTCCAATTGTCTATTCACCAGAAGGGCGGTGGATGTACATGGCTTAGTGTGTTCAGGGACACCTGGAAGATGAAGTCCAGACCTCTCCTATAGTTTTTTTCCTTCCCTGTTGAATCAGTTGCCTATTCACTGTTTGGTGGTCTAAGAGAGATTTCCAGATGTTGACACAAGTGATCTGTGCATTCTAGTGTGTAAACACAGGAAGAAGTGGAAAGATAGGAAAAAAAAAAGAAAGTCTAACAGAAAAGCTCAGCTCTCCAAAAGTCAGTTGGCGTTAGCAGCTATAACAAGGTTGTTGGGAAACTCAATGACTGCACTGGAGGTGTTGCCACGTACTCAGTTCATCAGCTTTATTTTTAAGCAGTTCCAGTGGAGATTGGAGATGCTGCAAGATCATTTATGGAATACATTTATCCTGCTGTAACTTCCTGATTTTTAATATAAAAGAGAAACTTATTCTTGAATCTTTTCTTTGTCTGCTAAATGCATGCAAATTATCTCCTGAGTTTATATAATTGCCTATCTGGGATAAATAAAATGCTGGTGTACTGTTTAAAATATTGAAAATAGGAGTAGATCTGACATACCAGAAGCGGTTGTCTGTCAAGAGCAGTGATGCCGTCTACAAGCTGGTCATGGTAAAACAGGGTGTTGGCAATAGCACTGATGACTGGGTGGCATCTGTACTGAGTTCTCAGCACCACTGGCTCACAACCCTTTGCAAAAAAATACTCCAAGGTTCATTCCATGGTGTCACAAATCGTTCTCACGGCATTTATACATAAGGATAAACTAACACGCATAAGCCAAATGACATAATTTATTGTGTGGCATCAATAGAACACACTGATTTAGTTTCTTCTTGCTATTGCAAAAGACCATGAGATGTTTATGAAACATTCATGCAAACAAAGACTGACCATTTTTATCAGCCGGTCAAATAAGGTCTGCTCCAAGCCTTCAGAATGTGCTGGCTCTGAGCCTTGTAGTGTAGGATCTAGTTGCTGCAGAATGAACATGATTTGAGAGAAAGTAATAACTCTATTCTTCTTTATTATAAATCAAAGCTGGTTACTTTATGGTACACAGCACAGCGAAAAAAACTGTTCTAAATAACTATCATTTAAAGATGAAAGAGCAGCAAAGCAATAAACAGTAAATAATTTCTGTGTAGTAAATGAACTAATTAGTCAGATTTGCTCTCAACAGTCCTCAAGTTCTATTTAAAAGAAAAAGGACAGAAAGTTTACTGCTGCCATTTGTTGTCTGTAAAGATAGAAAAAACTGAGGAAATAAATGACATGATATTTGTTTAAAAAAAATTCTAGAATAACCACGAAAACAATCAGCATATTCTACATGGAAATTTGAAAGTTATGAAAAGTTAATGACAGATTAAAGAAAATCCATCCTCATTTATCTGGCTCAAGCCTTTATTTGATCATAACATTTCAAATTGATCTTGATGTATCTGCTAAACCAATCCCATCAAATATTTTGAATGAGTGTTCTTTGTTGGCATTTTGTGATACATCATGTCAACATCAGTCTCATTCGAATTCTTTTTTCCTATTCACTAAAATGTGCATAAATAACTTTTTTTATAGCTGGTGTGAGTGGTGTCTGAGGCAGACCTTTCCCCTTACATATGAATCACCTTGAATCTCTCAATGCATAGCTTTGGGTCACCACCAAGAACCAGTTTTTCATAGCATACCTTTGGATCACCAACAAGCACCAGCTTTTCACATCCAAAGCGAGCGATTGGCAGCAAAGAGGCTGGTTCTGTCATCTGACTGGCTTCATCCAACACCACGAACTGGCAAGAGAGGAATAGAAAACATAACTTAAAATGAAGACTGAATCTTTCACAACACTCCTCAAAATTAACATTTTGTATTAATCTGTTCAAAAAGTTAATTTCCTCTCAAAATTCCTATACGCCTCTTAAGAAACAGTATGTGAAACAATCACTAGGCCAAAGTGAAAATTAGTTCTGACCATAATGCTTGAAACAAAATCTAATTTCTACATTAAGCTAGCAACATTTTGAAAAATGTATTTTTTAGTGCTCAAAGTGTACTAAATTTCACTCTAAAACAAATCTTCTCACTGGAAACAGCATTTTATCCAGACACTGGAAACTGGCAGCAGCACAAGTCACTCCCACCACACGAACAGCTCCTAGTCTCTGAAATACCAATAGCAGTGGCAGCCTCACGGTCATTATGTTCACACATATCTCGAAATATCAGATACCTCTTTTTATTTCATCTATAAAGCCATTTGCTCTTGGATGTTCAGAAAAGGTTTTCATGCTATTAAATGACACTCTTAAACATTGTTCATACAGTTACTTGTTACCACAGTGTGATTGGTGAGTGTGTCAAACAATTGTTTATTCAGTTACTTTTTATCACTGTACATTAAGGGAGTGTGTCAAAAAGACTCAATAAAAAGGTTAACTTCCAGCCCCTTTTCCCCCAACATGCACAAATATATGCAAAAAAAGGATAACAGACCCTGTTGATCACTAAATTATACATAAAGCGAACCAACATGAAAATTAAGGTGCCAGCCTACCCTTTTTAAAACTATGCATTTGTTATGACACAAAAGTTATGTCATTTCCCTACATGGAAACAATTATTGTCATTAACATCAAAACACTACAATATGAACAGCTTGGTGAAGCAAGTACTGTCATCAAAAGCATACCACTATGAACAGCAATATAAATGAATATAACAACATGAATAGCCTGGGGAAGACTGCCTCGGTACCTACTTTTCTGTTTTCACCAAGTCTGTGTCTTTCAATGCTTTTCTTTACAAAACTGAAATCATGATTTTGAAAAATGTCAGTGATTTTCTTTGAAAAAATAAATCAAGCTCAGCAATACAATATAACTTTATTGATCCCCAGGGGCAATTCAAAATAGTGCTCGTACTAGCGCTAGTATCTACATATACATGATATGTACATGCTACTGTTCTTCTGTATTGTACCTTATGGCTAAAAATCAAAGCTGATTTCTTTAGTTTATTTCAACTGTGAAATGTAACAAAGATGGGTCAGGTACTATTTAGAGTCTGATATTGAAGTTTATAATGTCCACAGTCTCAAATCACTTTTAAATATTATTTCACACTTGAGTGGCATGCAACTTCAAAAGGTAAATTTTTCCTAACCAGAAGGCATTTTTTTATGGCCACACTTTCGGCAGAATAATATGAGCAGAGATCATTTTTAAGTCAGCACAAAGAGGTTTATTATCAGATAAGAAGCAAGCACAAGCTGATTGCTGTGAATCTTGTGAACATCTGATGCATGAAAAAGTCACACAATCTATTGACTATGGGGACAATAGAGTGACATCAACTCACTGTTTTTCTGCTGGTGTTATGCTGCTGCTCAGTAGCATTTCCTGCAGGTCTTTGAGCTCCTGGCTATCTGTGCCGGTTGCATGAACACTGCAGAAAAAAGCAAGCAGTGTAAAAACTAAGGCTGTATAACTTGATATCAACAATTAAGAAACAGCTACATGAATCATTAAAAAAAAATTCCATGCTGCTGCATCATCATAGAAAGACATGCATGACTTATCCCCCCTCCCTCTTCATAAGGTTTGAAGAGAAAATCAGTCACAAGACACAGAGCTGATGGTCTGATAGGATGATAGAGATACATAGTCTATGCTGATGATTGCTGTTACCCACATTAATAGGCTCTCGATTGTTTTACCTGTAAGGAAGCACTGGCTTGGCAATCTTCTTGACACTGCCCACGCGCACAAAGTCCTCAAAACCAAGGTCTAGGAGCCTACAAACACAGCAAGTATCAAATCCTAGGTGGCAATGTTCTCAATACCAGGTTCTTTCAAATAAGTAGGAGCCTTGTGTTTAACAATAAGAATAATTTTAAACAGATTCAATGCAGCAAAATTATTAACAGCCTGTAACACCTCTTATGATATAGGTCCTTTGAGCACCATTGACCACAAACAGCTGAACTATGACAACATGATTGTCATAAAAATGCTGAGCAATGGGTTTTTGAGCAAGTATATCTATAGCAGCACTCAGATACTGCTGCCTACTACAGGCAGTCAGGTGTGAAAAGTCATTCTTGCATGCCTGAAATTCAGGCATGGCTTCTGTACAGTAACTGGGGCGAAGATTTAAACACTGACCCTTGCAGAACACGATCCACTGCTACGTTAGTGGTAGATGACAACAGTAGTTTCCATGGAAACGGTACACCTGGTGCATAACTTTCATTGCGCTGAAAAAGCTCCACCACAAACAAAATCAGCACGGATAGCAAAAAACTCTTGCCAGCACCAAATACACCTGCAACAATGAACACAAATGTTGCCATGTCTTCGCATAATTCGGCTTTTATCCTATAAAAATCAACTAAAACTTGGACAAATTTAAAAGAAAATTCAGTTTTACAAATAGGAAATAACCCTTCAAGGCTTCAGAAAAATATCAAAGTGTAGTCCTACCTGAAACTAACTTCCAAAAACAAAGTCCATCTATACTTGCCATGCACTAGCAGGATAGGCTGCAGTGATGCACTTTCCTTGTTCATCATGTCTGCCACTTTCTGCAGTGCTGTGCCTTGGTCATGGTTAAGCTTGTAATTTGCTATGAATTCATCAGCCAGTTCTTTCTGCATAAATACAATACAGGGAATTACAGAATCAAAGTTTACAGCTAAGGGTACTGGGTTTGAATCTTCTGGCATTCTCAATCTATATGTGATATGCTGTCCACAAAAAGTTAAACAAAAATGAGAAAATTCAGTCTTAAAGAAAAGAAAATATTTCACGAAGAAAAACATTGAAAGATAAGATCTTATGATCTTACAAGATAAGATCTTGTCTTCAACTCACGTCCAAAGAGTACACAACAACTTTCCGAGTTGCAGATATGAACTGTAACAACTCACAATCTTGGTCTACATAGAGGATGTAATATAGCAGAGCAACGACCCAAGCCTTCCACTAACGTCAACGACAGCACAGCTGGATTTTATACTTTCCTTTGTGTTTTTAATTTTTTTCTTTATTTGTTTGCTGACATATATTAGACTGTCTGTATGTTATGCACATTTATTAGCCTTTATCTTATAAAGTGCATTGAGCCTTCTGCTAAGTCTGGAAAGTCTTTATTATTATGTTTAATTACAGACACACTTATCCACGACAATGGTCAGGACAGGGTTGCAGTGAAGTCGAAGTTGACCTCTATGTAGTGAAAATATCAAAGTCAAAATTTTGTGCTGTAGGGTTTTTCTCCATGCTTGCTGCTTTATTTATCTCCCTGATTCCTCCCTTCTCGGCCCCTCATAAATATCTGCACCCATTACCTTCCCCAAACCTTTGTCCCCGCTGACTGCTACTACTACACAGAACCCCACCTCTCCCCTCCCACCCATCCACCCACCATGAATACACCATCTCCAGTTTAAATTCAGGTTACCTAATGCTAACCTCCACATATGCAGAGTAAAGATCATCAACTACGACCTCTTTTCAAAGACTGTCAACATATGTTTTGAATTATATTCCGAGAAATTTACAGGTGGAAAAAAACTTCAGCACTGAAATACAATCGTGAAGTAATGATGGCCACACTGGAAGATGAACAACTTGCACACAATGAATAGAAATATTGGTTTAGAGAGTCACAACAGGAACAAAAATAATTACCAGGATGCGGCTACTCAGGTTGACAACAGACTATTAACTGGTTTTGACCTGAGTACAAGATAGCTTACCACATACTGGGCAGGCAGATGAAGTTTGGCATGGCAGGTCCATGGCTAGTGGAGCTCTGAAACCACCCCTGACTGCATTCTTACTAAGTCCTCCATTCTTTCTGTCAAAATTAGGAAATGTGGAATGTCAGTCAACCTACTGCTGCAGTTGGCTTCATTTTTCCTTCCACCTTCAATTTTCTGACTTCATATTTAACTATACCATTTCAGCTTTGGTGCTAGGGAAAAGCGCTATATATATGTTATTATTATTTTAATATTAGCTGCATCACAAGTCTTCAGACATGCACTATCAGGATTACATCTCAATCAGAAGAACAGATGCAAAGGGTTAGGATCATGACTATAGTCATTATATGACCCTTGGTCACTCCATGTTAACACAACTGAGGTCCGAATTATGCAGTACATAGCTTAAATCATGCAAGTTAAAGCCTTAATGGCAAATTGAAGTGCAGATTAATTAAATTTATGGTTTTATTCTACTTTATTTTTTTATTTCAAGATTTTAGTTTTATGATACATAGGACCCATACCCAAGTGGCTATTATATCTGAGCAGAGAAGATTGAAATCTGAACTCAACTTTCTCCTGCTTTTCACTTCCCCAAAAATATCAACTACCCATTACAACTAGTGTGAAAACAGAAATTTGCAGCCACTGGACTGAGAAAGCCTTAGGTGGACAATCTCCTGAAAAGTCAAGCACAATGAACACAGGGGCACAGAGTATCCCTACCTATATCATAACACACACAACACACAGATATACACATTGATACATGTAAACATCATGTAATTAATAACAGCTTTGTATTCCTAGAGAAAAGGAAAGTAGAGGATCAATCAGTGTCAAAACCAACAGTAAAAAGAAGTGCTTAAGTCGAAGTCAGCAAAGATGGAGGTGCAGATGAGGAGGTAAGAAGTCGAATAAATAAGTCAGGCTTGCATTCCCCACCCTGCGACCTATCTGGAACTCCAAGGCATTATCTGTACACACTAAGATCTGTATCTTCGGTGCAAACATAAAATCAGTTCTTCTATATGAATCTGAGACATAGCGTGTGACCATCACCAACAAAATTCAGACATTTGTCAACAGATATCTGCGCCACATCCTCAACATCAGATGGCCCTCCAATACAGACCTGGGGGAGAAAGAACCAACCAAAAGCCTGCTAGCTAAGACATCAAGAAGCGGAAGTGGGGCTGGATCGGTCACACCTTGCGAAAGCCAGCCGAAAATTTGAGACAAGCTCTGGACTGCAACCCACAGGAGAGGCGCAGGATTGGGAGACCTACACAAACATGGAGCAGATCAGTCCACAGCTAGACGGAGGCAGGTGGTATGACAAAGACCCAACTGGAAAGGAATGCCCAGAGCCGGATCCAATGGCGTGTTGTAGTTGCGGCCCTATGCTTCACTGGGGGTGAAAAGGAATAAGAAGAAGAATATTCCCAAAAGCCAAACCTCCTCTCCGACCCCACTTTCCACAGTAAAAATAATTCTCAAGATTAAACATTGCACTCACACATTTGTGAGAAGATGAGGAAGTATGGGCAGTGTTGTCATGTTGACATGTTCCTGCAGATTTATTATACATCCCAACTCTGTGGCTGCATTCCCTGCATGCAGTGCATAGCAAAGACCTGTCAGATACAGAAACAGATTTTAAACATGTGTGAATGATTGAGCCAAGAAATAAATACATTATCAGATGAACTGAACTTAAACTGTATTTCTCCTTTTAATTATTCACAACCAAAGAAATTTATTTCTCTCTTTCTAGTTTTTCTTCACATTTTCAATACTTTTGCACAATAAATTTTAGTAACAAACTAACATCCATCATTCCAAGCAGAAGGTAAAAAGCGGTTCAGTGGCTCCACAGCCACTTCTCCATTAGCGTTTGGCCCGTGAAAGGTGCTGCGTGCAATAAATGTTTCCTGCTGCCCAAAGCTCATGCTCCTTGAGATTATCCACAAGTCATCTGGATCCAGTCATGTGAAGTTTATGCAATAATATACAACAGTTTTGTGGGTTATCTTAGTAAAGAGTCTTTTTAAACAGAATTTTTTTCCTTTTTTACTCTAGTAAAACAGCCTATAAAAGGTCACAAAGTTCATTTAATTCAAACTACAAAAAACAAGTCTTTAAATACGAGAAAAGAAAACAAAGTGTAAGTGGGGGAACTGGAGGACTGGTTTGATCACAGCTTTCTGGAGCTGAATGTTTAAAAAAACAGAGGAGATGGCCACCAACTCAAATCAAAGGACAGCAGGTGTAGAGGGTTGTCAGTTTTAAGTACCTTGGAACAGTGATAGAATTAAGGTTCTCCTCTAAAGATCACACGAACAAAGTGTAAAAAAAGAGCAGCAACTACTGCACATTTTGAGGAAACTACAGCTTCAGCGTCAGCTCTCAGGTGCTAGAAACTGTTAACAAGTCTTTTGTTAAGAGCTTTTCATATTTTAACATCACCTACTGGTATGGTCGCCTCCTTATCAAAGACAAGGAAAGGCTGGCCAGTCATTCCCCAGACAAATAAAATTACTGGTACACTACAGATGCCACTTTCTGACTTGTATCTCCATGAAAGTACCTCAGACCAAACACACTCTCTCAATTCCAGATTTTAGCTGTTGCCCTTGGGCAGGCGCTACAGAATGTTACGTGTGGGAAAAACTGCTTACCAGAGGTCCTTCGTACCAGCAGCAATCACATTGCTAAATAAAAGGCACAAGGACTTGTAGGCCTACCATAACCTTCTTAGGAGGTTCATGTGTATGTGTGAGAGGGTGTAGGTGTATGTGTGTTGAATGTCATGTATGGTACCTATGTCTGCCCATCATGTTTTATGTGTGTGTGTATATATATATTCTTATATTATGTTTGTTTGTGTAGTGATTGAAAGCAAGAGAAAAATTTGTCTTGGACTGCCTTGGACAGACAGTAAAGTTTTATTTGAACCATCAGTTCTTGCACAGCATTGTCTTTTCCATTCTGTATACCGTTCTTCTAACAGATAAATAACCTCATACATAAATTATGAGTGCACAAGTCTAGATATACAAGGCTCCAACAGACACACTGATTTTCACTGATAACATCCAGCCAATGGTAATAATTAACCGGGGATGTAATGATACCATGTGTAAAGGCACTTTACCTTTAGCACTAACAGAAGAAGAAATTTTCTTTGGCAGTTTGATATAGATGTTTTTCTTCACTGCGTTCTCATCCCACTGTCTTGTTCTAATTTGCTGCTGAGCATGAAAGTATAAACACATAAACAACTGCAAAATACAAGCATTTACTTGCACATCCCTCAATGTAAACAAAACAATATTTTGCACATCTGACAACTAGCAGTTATGACCAAGTGTACAGCTATCCTAGAAGCAGGCATGCAGTCTAGCCTTACAATCATATGTCATTAAAAGAGAGTAGTAATGGAAAATATCTCGAGCACAAGTCTTTATTCCTAAATTCTGATATATGTAAATTTTGTTGTATTTGTAATAATAACTGCACCCATGAAAGTGCCAGTGAGTAATATGGTTCTGCAAACAATGTTCAAGTTAGAACTCACATGATTCCCTTGCTTGTGAAACCGATCTTCAGCACGGATTACAAAAAGGCACTGACAGTACAGAGACAGGCGGTGGCCTTGGCAGTAGGTCATGATGCTGTCACCATCCCCAAGCTTGGTACGTCTGCAGTCAAGTGCTGTGGTTGACTGGCTCTTGCAGTTTTGCTGCTGTGTAGTACTAACAGGACCAGTCTGATCTAGCCACTGAAAAAACTTTTGACAGAGTGAAATCATTTTAATGTAAGAAATTAGAGCTCTCCACCCAGACATAATGCAACGAAAATATAAAATTTCAATTTCAGAATTTCAGCGATCAAGTGAGTGAACATTTCTGTGGTGATGGTAACACTCAACCTCCTGCACATGTATAAAGATTATCATCATTTTATGGGAAGTCAGAATATATTTTATCAGCAATCCTCAAAGGAATTTAAAAGCTTTAAAAAAAATTGAGAAAAAAAAATTTTGTTACTAGTCTCTTTAAACAAATACTGTTACTTTAATCAATGAAAACTTTCATAGCATGAGTAGACATGCCAAGAATTCATAGATTTTAGATAAACAGACCACCTTGCACTGCTTGTCTCTGGGGCCTGGACAGGCATAAAAGAGACGGCCCTTGTTGGGGCCTTCTTTCTTCACTTGGACTACTTTGGATGGTATGCCACATTTACATGCAGGGTTAGTGTTCCCAGCACTGGGGATGCCACTCTTGATTGCATCTGCAAATGTAAATCAGCTGTACTCTTACTGCTAGCTATGCCACAACTTTTATGTAGTTAACTCTCTACTTGGATAGCAAAGCATGAAATACTATCCATCTTAAATAGCAATACCTGCCGCTTACATGCAGTATTCTCTACTCTGGATACCAACACCTGCCACTCACATACAGTACTCTGGGCAGTGACACCTGAAACTTACATGCAGTGTTCTCTATCTTGGGTAGCAATACCTGCAAGCTGTACATTCAAACTTTGCTTATTTGCCTATAACAATAAAAACTGTTTAGTTCTACAATTAAGTTTATTTAATTTGGCAATGCCTTTGATCATAAAGAACCTGGACTGAAATAATCACGGTAAGCATTACCCTGCCAACTACAATAGCAATCAAGAGCCATATAACTGAACTGCAATCAAGCCAACGAAAAGAAAAATGAGTTCTGGAATAGAAACTTTACAATTTCTGATCATTTTAATCACGTTTTCTATAAAACAAACTTCAAATGTTATTTTATCTATAAGCCTGTTGAAATAAATTATTAATCGATACATTTTATATAACATCCATTGTTTCTTAACATTTCATGTTGCTAGGTTATGAACTAGAGCAAGGGATGAATGCTGTATGTCACAGTGCTGCATGGCACTTGAGCCAATTCATCTATGTGCGGAGCAGTTGCAAGCGTACCTGCAGTGAACTCAGACAAATCAATGCCTGCCATGGCAGAATGGTAAGATTTGGCCAGATCAAACAGCTGAACATTCAAATGCTCTGCAGACAGTTCAAAAGAATCAAAATTAAATGCAGGTTTAAAGAAGCACACAAACACCGAGAATATGGCGGACAATTCTAAAGACCCCTCACTGCTTACACCCCACAAGGAATTGACACATCAGACTGAAGAAACTACTGTAGAAATGATGTCCACAGTGCAGTCTGCAACTCTATTCTGGAATGTTCTCCTTGTCCATGTGGCTGTTTTGATTCTTTCATCCCTTGTTCTCTGCATTTCGCACAATGTATTACTTTTACTACCTACCAATTGTTTCTAAGCAAACACCAAAGATCTTTTTAGGGTCTTCCCAGGATAATTTCTCTCCGAACAGCAAATAAAATACGACTATGTAAGGTATAAAGAAATATGACTAAATTGCAGTTTCAAATAAAATGCTTGTATTTTCATGATCTTTATATAAATAAACAAGGGATGAACAGTAGTCTGAGTAGTATTACAAAATTATTATAACTGCAAAAATTAAATAGCAGTACATGTACCATGCTTATACCAAAGCTGATATTTTTAAAGTAATATATGAACAGTTTGAGAGCAAATTTACCTGTCACAGCTGCAATAAGGGTGTTCTTGTACATCAGTGCAGAATCAAATGACGTGGGAATTCTGATTTGTCGAAGGGGTGTAGCTTGATTTTCCACATCCTCCTTGTTTGGAAACAGCAATTCATGGCACAGATGTTGCTATAGAAAGAACGATGAAACATTTATATCTCAAAAAGCATTTACCATCACTGAAAATATACCTAACACAGAGCAGGGAAAAAAAGCAGATTCTAGACTGAAGACCATGAAAACAAAGAGACAGTAATTGTCAGTAACTCTCAACATAAAACTTTAATACAATTAATATTATAAATGACATTAACAAGAAAAAAATCCAAAGTAATGCTAAAAATACAGGGGGAATATTTCTGCCAACAAAGAAAATTTTTGTTTTGAAAACATTCGTTCCACATGCCATATACTTGATGAATTCTATTGGCCATGATGTTGTGTGTGTGTATATATAGAGAGAGAGAAAACTTATTTACCGTAGTCAACATGAGCATATACTTTTGCATATTGCTAACGTATGATCACTAACTGCAATTATCCTTGTAGATCAGTAAAGTTGTACTGTACTAGTAACATGATCATCAGCATAAAAGAAAATCCTTTAGGAATTATCTCTTTGTACATCTGTATCATGTTTCCCAATTATAAAAAAAAAAATGACTGTGGGACATCAACATTTAAAGGTAACAACAACAGTCACTATCATCACTTTAAACAGTGCACTTCCTGCTCGACAGTGAGTTACACAGCCTTTCAAAAGAAGAGCGGCACTTGAAACAGCAGAAAAAAACACAGCCTGAGAAATACATAAAACCATGAGGGGCAAACAGCAACTTGAGGAACACACATCAGCAAATAAAACACACCATAAAGCACAAAAGACACACAGCAGCATACGAAACACATAGCAGTACAAAGAACATACAGCAGCACAAGAAATACATAACAGCATGTGAAACACAGCAGTATGAAGAACACACAGCAGTACAAAAAAATATAAAAGTACAAAAAAAAAACAACAAAGGGAGAAGAATGAGAGTAGGATAATGACGGTAAAGCAAGCACCAAGCATTTAAGAAATGGCACACATCCAACACCCATATGAAAGGAGAGACGGGAATACAAGTATCTGTATGAACGTGGTAATAAGACAAACCCAACAGACAGATATCTTTTTGGGAGTCAAAATTAATGCCTCAGTTCTTAATACCCAATTCCATTACACAGCTACGTGCGCACTTCCACACTGGCCACATTCAATACTCACCTGGGAGCTAGGCCAACAACTTCCTATCACAAGGCTTGGTTTCTTAAACTTGGGCAGACCAATTTTTCTTGATGCCTCCACCTCTGCACAGGATCGCTTTGATCCCATAGACAAGGGACCTTGAACACCATAAGTTGTTTGTTCCCATTCACCTGCCTGGTCTTCTTGAAACCAGGTGTCATGCAAAGGGGTAAGAGATGTGGCCTTCAACAGCAAAGAGGTATCAGGAGCTGAAAGGTGTGTTGGACTCAAGTCAAGAGGAGGACTGTCTGGTTGTGCAGATGGTAAAAGCAGCACATCTGTTTCAGTGGTAACCAGACAGGTGTCAGTGCTGCTATTTTTGAAGTTTCTGGCTGTTTTCTCTGCATGGCCAAGTGGTTGATAATCTACCTTATTTTGCTTTATCTGCCCGCATGAAGTCCACTTACTGAGTGGAAATTTCTGAAGCAGTCTGCTAGCTTTCAGTTTGAGAGATGTACTATCTGGAACTGTGACAGCATCATCATCATCCTCATCATCAGTAGGGCTATTTATTTTTTCATTTCTATGATTCTCAGTTCCTTGTGGAACAGTATATCCTACTTTTGAGTGCACTTTACCTTTGTAGGATGAATATGCACCTTCATCGTGCAAACTTTTGTCCAAAGCATCATTCCAGACAGTTATCAATGGAGATAAACAAGTATTCTGGGTTTCTTTTTCCCTTTTGGGCAGTCCAGAAAATAAACAGACAGGAGAGCCTTCCGCTGTTTCAGCCTTACTCTTCCTTCTTTGTACATCCATATCTGATGATGATGATCTGTCCACAAGTGAAGATGGATTAACACCCATTTCCACTTTGCCCATAGTCCGAACACAAGCTTCTTCCCCAAAGTCAGAATCAGAAAAGATTTCACTAACATCTTGGCTCAAGTCTGCAAGTTCTGCCTTCTCCAAGCTGAAGCTGCCAGGCACTTTACTCTCTTCTTTCCAATTACCATCTTCCTTAATTGTTTCCATGGAACCTGTGGCCCCTAGCATTGTGGCAGAAGCCTCTGTGATAGCTTCACTTGTATGCATCGTCTGAATGTCACCTAAACGCTGAGTTGGTATAAGCTCAGAACTATTTCCTTCCCTTGTTAGTTCAAGCACAGAAGTCTTTGTGCCAAAAGGATATATCCTAGATGATAAATTCCTACCAATGTTACCATTTACAGATAGATTTTGCTGCCCCATGTACCCACATCTCTGCAATCCTTGCTTTTGGGTAAAATCTTTACATTCCTGAATATAAAGAAAGCCGTGGATGTGATGCACCACCAACATCTGAAGTTTCTGGCTTGAGACTTGTTTGAGTAGAGTCGAGACATTTGATGTTTGTCTCAGCATCCTTGTCATGCACTTCAAACTCTGGTACTTTAGGGCTTAGAGTTCCTGCACTATGTTTTCTTCCACACACCTGCATACTGAGTTCACTCAAGGAAGCATGCTGAGGACTCCAAATGGAAATGCCTCTTTTAGTAAATTTACTATACTGATCACCAACACTGACCAATGGTGGATCATGTTTCTGTGAAGCATCCATCATATGGTTGACATCTGCAATAAGAGACATATCAATACTTTGTATATGAGATGGCATAATAGTTTTGTCTAGGGAACACCTGAAACTGCTGAAGAATCTCCTTGAAAGTTGGAACTAGCAATAGTCTTTCCTAACACTATTTCACATTCTTGCAGCTGGAGGTTTGCTTTTAAATGTGCTTACAGTTAAAAAGTCTTAGCACAGAATAACTCAGGATTTGTTTATTCTTAATGGAAAACGCATATTTTAATGCATGTTTGGAAAAAACCCATCTCCCCCTAAAAAGAAAGTAATCAGACACTGACCTTTAATAGCATTTGGGACTATTTGCAGACTTCTTTCATGATTATGACAGAAGTTTTGCTGCAAACAGAATTAAAATTAATCTTGAACTTAAAAAGATAAAGTTAAACATAGAAAACTACAGTATCTTAATGTGGATTAATTAAAGAGAAGATCAAGATCAAATGCATTGTGAGAAGCTGTGTAAATGCATCTAGCTAAAATATCAGCACTGTCTAAAGGGTATTAGATATCTCTTTCACATTGTGAGGAAATCAGCAAAAAATACAGAAGAAATGATGGTTATGATGATGATTATAACAGATAATATGATGGTTGTGGTGGAAAAGAATGGAATTAATGCGACTGATGTCTTGTGAATAATAATTATATCTAGTTATCCTATAAGCAAAATGCAATTATTCACTGCATGGCTGGGTCCCTTTTGTAAGTTGATGCAACCTTGTTGGTGTTTTAGCAACACATGGACCATGGTCACGTTTTAGTAAAACACGGACTTTGGTGATAGATATTTATTTTGCCCTTGGATTCATTCTGAGTGCATTGGATGCCAAGTTTTGTTAAAAATTCATCCAGATGACTTACGACAGTGTCAAACTGCATCGAAATGTGTGGAGACTTCACCAAATGAGGCCTTCCAATGTTCTGGTCTAAAAAGAAACTCTTGTCTGGGTCCTCAGAGTCAGCATCTGAGACATCCATAAGGATCTCTCACTTGAGAGGTAACAACAATCCAACTTGCAACATCTTACTGATCTTTACAAAATCTCCTCACAGATAAATGTACAGATATGCAGCAAAATATTGGTAATGCATGCAGACATGCACATGTGTGTGCACACACAAAACACACACACATATGCAGCAGTTTCTTCCCTAAGGAAGTTTAATTCACAGACAATTTCACAGACTCCATGACCAAGAAAACTTTACTGTTAAAGGTACCTGAAAATGATTGTAATTTGGCTTCTGGTGTCCAAGGAGTTGACATGCTTGGTGACTTTGGTTTTAAGTGAAACATTACAGGGGATTTGACATTTCTGTTTTTTACGTCTCCAGGCTCAGCCAAAGACAAGCAAACTGTGCCCTCATGGGGTGGCATAAGACACAAGCTGTGATCAGTTGCTTTTGAATTCCAGTAATCTAGAATTTTCTCACTCTTTTGCTCATGTATGCATCTAAACCCATCATTGTTTCTCTGGTGACACCAACTGTGGAATGAGGTGTCATTATTCCTCTTTACAGAAAATAAGTCCACCATGTTATTTATCTCTTTATTTTCATTGCACTCCACCTCCAGTGTTGACCAGATCCGCAATTTTTCAGGATCAACATTTTCCGTTCCTGCATCTCTTTGGGTCCACCGATCATAGATAGGCAATGACAGCAAAGAACGTCTCATGTTACTCGTAGCTGGTCTTGGCGACATGTGACGACGGACAATATCACTAGACACCATGCCCTGCACCTTGTAACCTGTCAGCTTAGCAGAGACCTAGGACAAAGGATTGAAAGCTAGTGTCTGGACACTACTCTTTCATTTACAAAACAAAATTTCTTCGAGTTCTAGTCTATGAATTATTGAGCCTTCAGTCTGATCTCTTTGCTTGAGAAATGTTATATCTCTGTCCCTAATGTAAAGGAAACTTTTGGTGCTGATGACAAAGTTAGTCTTAAATGTGTCTTGCCACAACCACTGATGGTACAATCCACAAAAACAAATGGAAATGTGCACATACAGGTTATTCTTCTAAAATTATACAAAAATAATGTGTGAATGGAGTGGGTTAGAGTGGAAAACATAATTCTCCACATTTCTTTTCATAAGATAAAGAAAATAGGTAGAGATTTTGATATGTGAGATCGATAATTTGTTATGCAAACAAGACAAATTCATGACTGGATTACCAAAAAAAGCAGGATAGGGTGAATAGTGATGTGAAGCAAATGCAATCATAACTGGATAATCAGAAACAACAAGTAGAGGAAAAAGCCCAGAGTGACGTGGGTGAGAAGGATAAAAAGGAAAGGGGTATTGCTCCCACCATTTGGATAAAACAAGACACATTCAGGATTAGATGACCACTGATAAAAACCACCATCTGTCATAACTTAGCATTGTTATGGTTGGGAAAGATAAGCTAGGACAAGAAACGAAAGAAAGAAAGATAAATTACAAAATGAACATTAACACTGACCACTTCAGCAATATTCTGCTTTTCTGGTTCCTCTACATCATCCAAGCCAACAAAAGGATTAATACTCCCTGAAAGAAAAAAAAAAAATCCTGTAAGGTAAAGACCAGAATAGCCATTGTCTATAGACCTCAGCTTTGGAATTTTCTTCCTGTCTGCTTCACTCTCCCTCAGTTTTCAGATTAACATTCAAGACCCACTTCTTTCCAGGCATTTTAATTAACTCTTGCATGTATTGTTTATATTTATTCGGTTGGTTTCCTGAGTAAAAATTCCTATGAGTAGTTGTGTCTGTGAGCCTTGAGCCATGGATTAAGTTCCACAAACACATTCATTATTATTATGGTCAAGACATCTTTTTTTAGCTAGTTTAGTCTGGTTGCTTTGTGGCATGGCAAGCCCTAAATATCTGACATGCTGAGCCTTTGTAACATACAAAATGGCAAGTCATTCAAGAAACAATCTTATTATTTGACCTTAGCACTGATGCGTCAGCCACAGATTTACTTATATCTTTGGTGGTATTCACACCTGAAACACACACTACAGATCACAGCACAGTTTCACACAAGTCTCTCACATCAGCTTTTTTTAAAGTTACTCTTAAAGTCACCTCAAGTTTACTCACCTGAACTTGGATTGATATTTTGACCTTCCAAAACTAAGCCCCCTTGCATGTTTGTCAATGGGGATTCATCAAGATTCTCAGCCTGCCCTAGCCTTGGGGATGACATGGCAGATTGTTGAGAATCTTTTTCCCGTGAAGGAAAGGAATGCAGAACACATCCTACACTGTCCATCACATCTGAAACTGTTTGAAAGGACTGATACACTGGAGTATGCATAGTTGTACTCTTCCCATCTTTCACTTCTGGTAAGGGTGCTTCCAATGACGACTTGCATTCTTGTTTACAATACGAAAGGTTTGAATGATGAAAGCATTCAACCATGGCTGCATCATCTAATGCACTTGAAAGTTCTGGTGGACATTTGTTTCCAAAGCTATGAGATGGGTTATCTGCTTCTGTCTCATGGTAACATGAGAAATCACTGCTAGAGGTTGTTTTACTGCTATTCTCTCTTAGAGACAAGTGTTCTGTATGACTCTCTACATGTAAATTACTGCAAAGTTTTCTAGATTCCAGTTGTGTGATGGTATTAGTTTCTTTTAACATGCTTTTAAAAGTGTTATTACTATCTGTAAACAATGAGGCTGATGATGACGGTAGAGATAAAGCTGAGAGGGGAATAGTGACATCTCTTGTTGATGACTTGGACTTCTGAGAAATGCTGCTGTTATTGTCATCACCATTTTTAGCAGCATGAGAAACATCTTGCAAACTTATTTTGCCTTTTGTGACAAATGACTCCAAATTACTGGATGTACCTTTACAAGGACCTCTCAGCATGATTTCTGCTCCACATTCCTGGTTGCCTAATCTTTCATTGTCTTTAGCAGTGGGATGAGTAAACTTATCAACACTTCTAGATTCCTCAAACTGAGAAGACCTGCAAGTGAAAACATCTTCGGGACTTATGTCAATGTCCATGAGAGTTTTCCAGCTTGGAATGGTCTCTCTAGCCTCAAACGACTCCTTTTCATATGCAACAGTCTTGGGTACAAATGTCACATTAGCCAGCCCTTGTACACCACCATCCTGGTTCTTCTCCACTAAACTTTTATCTCCATTCTTTGGCCCCGTCTCTTTACCATTTGCATTGTTTCCTTTTGTTTCACAGACCTGCCCAAAAGTTCTGTACTCTTCTGTGCAAATACTGGAAATGACAGTACCTTCACATCTGTCTTCTTCATTCTGGCTTATATTCCCAGCAAGGATCTGATCATGACACTTAATTTCTTCTGTATCTACAAGGCTGTTTCCAAAGCTATCATTAAGTTTGGGACTAGACAATTCAAAGCAAGCAGCAGTCTTTACACTGTTATCTACAGCTGGACTAATGAAATCCAGCTCCAGACAAGTGGGGTTGCAATGGATGAGGCTGCCCTTGTGTGTTTGTACCATTTTTCTCAAAGTAACCTCTGACTGTACGGAATTAAGAATCTCGGAATCATACATTACACTTTTATCAGAGTGTTTATCCTCTGCATGGATTGCGTTTGTGTCTGCTGTCCCTAAATTCACCTCTACATTTAATTTATTTAGTTTGGTCTCACTACATTGTTTAGCTGGTTCTTCTTTCCTGCATTTAATACTCAACTTGTCTTCCTGATCTCTGTTGCCACACACCACATTTAAGCCAATATGTTTTTTCCTTTGCAAAACAGAATCTGTGCTTCCATCTTCATGGATTTCACACTGAGTTTCAAACTGAGCATTTTTATTACCATTATCCCAAACCCCATGACTTGGAGTTTTTTCAAGTTGACCGCATGATCCTCAACTTTGTCTAGCACAGGCGGAATGGGTGCAGGCTCAGCATCATTCATGCTATCATTGCTAAGTTCCTGTGAAAGTGGAGAGAAGCTGAGGTCAAAGCATCCACTCTGGAGTTCAGTATCATCTTCCTTGCTTGTTGCATCTGTTTTCTCAGACGCACAAAAATGTTTGATTTGGCTGCTATCAATGCTATGTTTGTTTTGACTATTACTAAGACTTTGATTTCTTTTATCCCTATCTACAACACTGGTAGTTCCAAGAAGTTTACAAACTTGTTTGCTATCATCACCTTGATGTTCGAGCAGCTTGGAATGATGGCCATGCCATTCCTGTGAACTTGCTTCTAGCTGCCTCATTCCTTGTGGCAAGAGATCAGCCACATTGTCTTTTTCATGCTTAATTCTAGTGCCCACTTTAAAGATGCTGCATGGCTCACTGAAAGGTGGGTCCACAGAAGAAACTGAAACAGCTGGAAGACTCAAAGCAACATCCTGGGAGTAAGGTGCTTCCTTCATATTGTTTTTGAAAACTTCATCTTTCTGTTTTAAATTCTCATCATGTTTACTTGTGTTTTCTGACACACCACTGATCTGAGTAGAGTTCTCATCATGTTTTGCCATGTTTTCCAGCATATCATTATTCAGAATAAAGTTCTCACCATGCTCAACTGTGTTTTCTAACACTGCTTGATACTGAATAATGTTCTCAATATCTTTAGACTGGCTTTCCAGCCTTTTATCACAGATGGTAAGGTTTCCACTATGTTCAGAGACCTGGCCTGACATTGATGAGACAAGGCAATTTACAGGAGACAGATCTCCGAAGCACAAACTATTTCTAGAAGACGAACTCCTGCTATTTCGCTCTGAAAGCATATTGTTAGACACTTTTTGCAACATTGTATGGTCCAGGAATGAGTCTCCTGGACTACTTATTTTTTTACAAAGATGAGACTCAGCATTCACACAGCCTACATCACCATGATTCTGTGAAAAAGGGGAAGCAACAGTAACTGCTGGTGTCTGGAACAATCTGAAAACTGAGGATTCTCTTGAGGAGGAGTGTTCTGAAAAAGCAGATGCTGGTAAGCTGGAGAACTGCTTTGTTTGTGTGCCTGAAGGCAAAAATTCTACCTCTTTGAAGTGCAACTCATTCTTAGAGAAAAGCTCTGCCTTGTTTCTGTTGCTGGAACAGCTTTCCCAGACATTAGGCCCTGCTTTCTTGGGGCTACTTCCTCCATATCCTTGCACCAGTGCCATAATTTCTGCTGTAGATCGTTTCAATGCTGGTCCATCTGCTTTTAACTGCTCTGCATCCCAAGCCAGAAATCTTTCTCGGACTTCTGCTTGGTCTCTTTGATCACATTTCTTTGAAAAAGATTTGATACCAATATCTGATATGGATAGGGCAGAAGGCATATAGACATTGTCTTTGATACCCACTTCTGAACAAAACTGAGACAAATTTGCAGATACCTGAGGCTCAGTTTGTAATTGTCTGCTAGAGACGTCCTCCTGCTTTTCCAGAGGCAAGTCCTCTTTTTTCTGGGATAGAGAACTGCCGATAGACCCACTGACTAGAGAGCCAAAAACCCTCCAAGGACTGTTTTTTTTCAGGGTAGTGAGATTTGAATTGCTCACATGAGGTGACATAAGACATGAAGCCTCCTTTTCAGCATCCCCCATTCTTTCCATCCCTGGTGAACCTTCACTGGCAAAAATCTTCGGAACAGTGGAGACTGTCAAGCTTCTTGCATGCTGCTCAGGTAAATGGATCATATTAGACCTGTTCATAAGAAATTCAAAACTACTTGACTGCTGAGCAGCAGCATTCCAGCTTGAAAGTTTCTGAACCCTGGGAGAAAGGAGGGTTTGTTCGTGGTGTGGTGAATAAGACTCAACACTTCCTGTGGCAGGCTCTTCTGGGTGGCGAGGTTTAACAAGCCTTGGTGGATTGAAACCCTAAAAAAAAAAAAAAAAAAAAAAAGGAAACAAGAAAGCAGTCAAAATGTAAGTTGTTTACTGCTGGTATGCAAAGCTTCCAATTTCCTGCTAAACTTAAGATAGTTTATGTTAACCCTAATTTATTATGTCATAAGCAAATGACAAATGGCCAACTTTACAAACCCCAGTGGGGAATTATAACAAGGAAAGTGTTCCCAGTTAGAAAAGTAACCAAAAATACCCCCACAGACAAAAAAAGAAACAGAACAAGTGTTAGTGTCAAGACAAGGAAAAGGCATGTTTTGAAGAAAAGATTAGTCCTAAATTCCTAAATGAACTGTTTACTGCCGCAAGTTGAAAACATTCAAGATATCATGTCATGGGGATTAAAATTGCTCTAAATTAGCTCTAGTTAGCTAAATAATGTCTCTGTTTACTCTAAACTAGCTCTAGTTAACTAACTAAATAATGCCTCTGTTTGCTTGCCTGACAACTTAATACACGGACAATAAAAATACAATTATTCAGCTTGGTGTAATTTGAATTACAACTGTGTCTAGCAGTTCCAATTGAGCAAAATTCTTTCCATAAAGTACCAAAGTAGGCAGCAACGCTCAGCCTATTAAATGTGGTGGACTCTAATCTCAGTGAAAGGACTTTTTTAAATCGAAAGCATCTCACATTTCTCTTCCTCTTCAGTCCGGCCACAATTCTTCTGCTGGCACCTCCTCCGCACATGTTGCTCTGAGCATTTTTATCTTTCTCTTGTTGTGACGCTGCATTTAAACTATGAGAGGAGTCAGAAGAACCATCTCTGGAGATGGCTGGAAGAGATTGTGATGCCAATGGTGCACACTCTTCTTCCACCTGTATGTAGTATCTAAAGAAAAGATGGTTAACACATTCTTATTGCTTATGAATGTGATTTTTATCCCTAGCCTGTTTCGAGAAGATTATTTTCAAAAATGACAGAAATTGGATTTGCAGTGTAAACTACAATCTTTACTCTTAGCATCTGAGGCTCTATTCAGTCAAATTTTTATGTTAATATTTCAGCATTTCCAATTTGGCACTTTACTGTATGTTAAGTATGATCAAGGCTGATCAGTGGTTAGATAACGGCTCAATTAACAGTTCAGATTTCCTTTCTTTACAAGTGCAGAAATATTAATGTTTGTAAAAAATGAAAAAAGAACAACAAAAAGAAAGAGAGAAGCTGAAGGAGAAATTAGAAAGAAATTGAACCCTGACTTGTCACTCTCCAGCTGTTCACCTGGTCGTACATCTGAGGCATGCAAATGCAGGGCATCAAGTCGGCTGCCTTTCTCGTCATACAGAACTGCCTAGTGATGTTAGACAAAACATAAAATTAAGCTGAGGCAAGACTCATGCTGGAATTTGAACAATTTCTGGTAATACTGTGAGCTGATGATCTTGCACACAGAACAAACATTTCTGATGTGAACAGCAAATTTACTTGTTATGTGAAATAAATGGCATTTAAAAACATGAATGCTAGACCTTTTCTATAAAAAGACACCACAGTCTGGAGCAAAGGCACTTATTTACCTGTTGATAGTTCCAAACAATTGATGGGTATACAAAAATGTATAAAACAGCACATGGAATGAGGATCTTACTACTATTTGACCTTCTTATTGTTCATCTTAGCATGTAGTGGTTGGTGGGACCATCACTGCAATGTGACAAGACCCTTAACACAAACAGCATGATTTACTACTTGTTGTGTAGCAGACAGCCAGATTTACACAAATAGCATGCCATAAATCTCCTCAATGGTGGAAAAAAAAATAAAAAGGCTAAGAACAAGCAGATGGCTACCACGAGGTACAAAGGGTTGTAAAACCCTTTCTACACTACAACACTTCCACACGTGTCATAATCATACCCCCCACCAATCGACCCCAGGTCTCTTGTTGCACGAAACAGACTGTATTGAGGCAAGCCACAAATGTTAGCACTTGCAAAATAACAGAAAACAAATGATGCTCGACATCTAAATGTATGCACACTCTCTTCTTCCTTGTTCCCCCAAATCCACCCACCAACCCACCCACACACAATCAAAATATTTCCTTGAAGATTTTACATCAGTTGCAACAATATGCCACTGTTGTTCAATCTCCTTTGCCTATGGCAATGATCTAAAATTAGAACCCTCATAAATATTAAGTACAGACCAAGCAGTCTAAATGGGAAATTACTCTTACGTTAAGAGCACTACCACAGAACGCAGTTCCTTACACAGAAATAAAAGGCAGCTTTGGGTTTACCATCTTTAGTGCAATAAGAGAACCAGGTCTAAGTATCTAACAGGACAGCTCTTCTTGAACAGTGATCGCACAATGATGTAGGGAAATGTAGGGAAATTTGAAACACCTTTCATTCTGACACATGTATTGTTATTATAATTGTTTATAATAATGCTATTTTATCAAATCTCACAATGGTAAAAGTCAGACAAATCATTAAAAATGTTTGAATGTTTTGTAGCAACACCTCAGTAGATAAAAGAATTGAGGGTGCAATGAATCATAAAATAATGTGAATTACTACAATCATGGGAATCACTCAAACTCATTTTTGGGCAATTCTTTTTTTTTTTTATAAGAGAAGGCAATGGACTTAAGAAAACACATAAAATCACTATGTCCCAAAATTCTTTAAAAAAATTAAAGAATATGAAAATCAGACATAATTTTAATGACAATAACAAACATTCACAAACCAAAGTGACTTGAGCAAGTTTTGGAAAATGTTTTGTTGGAAAAATACGGCATTGTTAAAGATAAAACGTTTGCCTATATTTTATCACTTTCATCACATTAAGAAAATCGGCCTGGGCTGGTGTCCTAATTCATATATGCATCTGGTTCCTCTGGTACTAGTTTTTCTGACACATTGAAACCAGCACTAGAGATGGCTGGTTTTAAAAGAAAATACACAACAGTACATGCCTGTTTTTGGCACAGCAGGGGACAAATATTACAATACAATGATGAATTCATCTGCACAGTGTTGAGGTATGTAATAATATGTGAAAAACAATATGTTGAATAAGATAAAGTGTAGTCAATAATCAGAAAGACAAACTGTAAATAAAGTGTTAAAATTAGATTTAATTGGAGTGTGTTTAAGCTACACACAATTTCCATCAACAAAATGCACACATATATTGGGTTAATAGGAAAAACATCTTTAACAATGAAAAGCTACAACTTGGGTTACAAAAATGGCATTGCTATTGCATCTAAAAACGATAAATCCTTTACAAATTAATAAATGCTAGAAAACAATTGTGAATTTGCTTCTTAAATGATACAATACAAAGGTAATATGACAAATACAAGTTTTTTTTCAAAATGTATTTTAAAACTAGCAAGAAACTTTTAAAAAAAAGTCCCCATAATTTTAAGACATCCTGTCTCTCAATTTTTTCTTACCCTTCTGCCCAATCTGTCTGAGATACACATGCACATGTGTACAGGTAAAGGTACATAGGTAGGAACATGCACACACACATACACGGACACACATTTCAGACCACAACATAAATGACCATAAAAATGACTTTATTTGGAAATTCTAAAATATATATCCATCCATATACCTTTGTGCCTGTTGATAGAACTTTCAGCAAACCATCCTGCCAAGTTTTGGCCTTCTTGTTTTTCTGATGGGTATAAAGGGCCTGAAAAGAAAGGAATTATTTTTCTAAGAGTCACCATTAAGAGGCTTAAAAAAACAATGTCTTGATATATGTCGGCTTGGTACCTTGAGATAAAATGCATTCTTTTTTGATTTTCCATTATTGCCTAAGAATGTCCTCAAACATCCAGCGCATTCACAGAACTTGGTTCACCAGAAAGCAAGCTCTGCCATTTACAGGCATCAATAGAACATTCCCATGTAGAAGTAGATTAAAAATTATATGCATATAAATACATTTTGGAGCAAGAAATAATTTTGAGAACTATATTTTGTCAAGTAAAAAACACAGTGAAAGATTCAATCTATCCCTATGTTATATGAGCAGGACCACAGTGTTCTGATCTACACAAATCATGAAAACTACTCTGATCAAGCTATCTATATTACATAGTCAAAAATAAATCAAAGAAAGCATTAATTTTTATTCTATTTTACTTGGAATTAATAAAGTATAAGAAAACATTATAGGCATAAGCAAAAAATTAAACAATTTCAAGTTATTAAGTAGGTCCAGGAGAGGTCATTTAAACTCAACAACAACAATAATAATAATAATTATAATGATGATGATGATGATGATGATGTGTACTTGTATCATGCAGCATCACCACCAAGATAGGTCGCACTCTCTGCACTTTACTTTCATTCATGTAAACTCGAAGATTTTGTTCAGAACCAAATTGATTTAAACTAATGAATAAACTAATAAAAAACAAATCAGCATACCACATAAGTTTTATCCATTATGTCCCTTATAAATGGTATCTGAAACACAAGAGATATTATTAAATATTAATGAACAAACCAACAGCTCTTCATTCCTTGTTTCAAAAAACTATGATTAATCCACAAATGTAACAGTAGGTTAATTATTAATAGTAGATTCATGTCATATCTCTCTGTTTATCAGGAATTCTACATGCTGTTTTATGAGGTGTTGTATGAAGATATGACACACTAGTCAAGTATGATGGAATGCAACAGAAGGAATTTCACTCAGGATGACAAAGATGGTCAAGTTGGTAACCTCATTTTACGTGACCCCTGTGATACAGTGCTGACACCACAAAAAATTGTTGTCATTTCCATTCTGATTCTGCTGAATGCACTCATGCTCTTTGGAAATTCCTTCTCCATTTTCATCATCTTCCGAAGCCAGAATCTTCGCAGACGCACATACTACTGGTTGGTGCTAAACCTTGCAGTGTTGGACCTTCTCAATGCAATGACTGTAGTACCTCTAAATATAATCTGGGAGTACCATGGTAACTGGCCTTTCAGTCAAGCACTTTGTGACATTGAGATATTTCTAGATGTGACTTTCAGCATGCTTTCAGCTTATAGCACAATGTTGCTTTCTGTGGACAAATACATCTACATCACCAAGCCATTTCTGTATCACAAGTATGTGGGACCAAAGCTGACTATGTGCAGCATATTGACAATCTGGTCAGCCAGCATAGCATACTCAGCAGCTAGTGTATTTGGCAGATTAGCCAGAAGCACAAAACCCTCCAAATACAAGTTCCAAAGTGGACAACTGTAACTTTGTGTTGAAAAACTCCTATGCAATTATATTGTTTGTAGTGACCTTCTTTATACCACTTACAATCATTATTTTTACAGGATCAAAGATATTCTGTTTGGCAAGAAAGCATATCAGGAAAGCAATTGGTAGTAACAGGGTTGCAAACAAGCAGCAAGGCTCAGCTGTTTTCCTTTTTTCAAAAAGCCAAGAGACGCCAAGGGTTGTTGACTCCGCTATAAGCAAGGCTCTTCTTGATGTCACTTTCACAATGGTCACTCCAGTGTCATCAACAGATGTCTCTATGTTACCAAGCATTCCAAGTGATGCCTCTATATGCATGTACAGAGGTATTCAAGCTGAGCCACCTCATTTATCAACACAAGGAATGTCGGGAATGACCTTCCATGCTTTAGGTACTGTGATTCTAGTTGTTATTGCTTATGTTATTATGTTTGCACCTTTTTCACTGGCAGCTGTGGTCAATGTTGCTTGTCAGTGTGTGAAACCTTATGTCTTTGAGGACTATCTTACAGTGTTCTATTACATGCACTCGCTGGTCAATCCCTACATCTGCATAGCCACTGACCGCAGATACAAGAGAGCAATAAAAAAAATCTCTAGAAAAAGCAAATGTTTTAAAATATTTCTACCAAGAAGAGTTATTTTCTACAATTAATAACATAGGTAGAATAAATACCTCAGTTTTAATATAAAGTTGAGTTTAAAGTCAAGTACTAAGAGGAAGGCATTTGAATGAGCAAATGTTATTAACTACTGCATTTCACTAAAACCAGAAAGTTAAGGATGGATGCATTCCCACACCTCTTTTCTTAATTTTAGAGACTTACAATGCTGATTGCAAGATTCAGGATAGTGAACTTACAATACTATTATTAAATACCCAATCATAATCACTTACTTTTGTTTTGCCTCTGATATCTAAGAATTTCCCTGCTACCTGTTGCTATTTCATTATAAACTGGATATCTTCTAAACTTGGACTTGCCAAAAGTCATGAAGTATGCTTTTCAATTTTTCAGATGATGCCTCTATTTATTTGTGTACTTTACGGACAACAATCTTAAAATGTACACAGTTTTTATTTCATATGAATTTATTGATTTTAAGGCAAGACTGTATCTTAATATATCACAATAATTATTGCAATAATCATTGCGAACAACATATGTAAAAAAATTACTAAAATAAATTCTGGCTGAAACACTCAAAGCATTAATGCATTTGGAGAAAATATAAACTGTTAATGTGTTGCAAAAAGGAATCAGTCACATTATAATTAGGTCATTTGGCAAGAAATCCAGTTCTGCTGTGGTCAGCCTTCTTTTCCTCAAAATGAAGATATGCAAGGTTTATAAAATCAATAAAGAAAGGAATAGTTTTTTTTATTTTTCATGAAATTGGAAGCTATGACAAAGTTATGACAACTTCCCATATGTGCATGCATGTTTGATTATGTGTAGGTGTTATGTGTGTGTGTATATGTGTGCAATGATGTGCTCATGAACTTTGGTTTAAGAGATTCCTTAGAGGCAAGTCCTCACTTGAAAAAAACAATGTAAACTTCTGGCCACTAGTCATAAATGACTATTTCTAAATACTAATCACTGTTAATACTAGAGTATGTGTCTGCAGCAAACTTGGAGTCTGGATCAGGACTCAGGGATAACAAACTGTTGTGTTTTTAATCCCAAAGATTGCAAAATGAACTTTTTTTTCGATATATAGCCCTCTGTCAAGAGTGATCTGCAGCCTCTGCCATATTAATGATGTGGACTGGGTATGTGTGTCTGGGTACATCTTAACGCTGCACCTTGAAGTGAACTTGTTCTTTTATTTTGTTAACTTACTGTAACTAGAGCACCTTCCCATGTTTAAATTGTCCACTTGAACCAATAAAGTTGATCATCATTGTGTCAACCAGAGAATGTCCTATTTTTGTGATCCAGCTCATAAGCTGCTTGTTTCATTAAAAAAAAAATCTTCGATAATTAAAATAGCTGCTGGCTGAAAAGCTGACTGTGTGAGGCTATAGTGAGACTAATGATCGACGTAGTGAAACTGTAAAGTGGAATTGCATGTAACCAAGTGTTGAGAAAATGAATCAACAAAACTATGATGAGTCTTCTCGAGACCTAACAAACTACATACACTTTTAAGCAATGTTTTATATTCTTCATTTCTCGAGCAAAATAGTGTTAAATCACCTTAACGTCTCCCAAATTTGTGCAGCTGACACTTTATTAAAAACAAACGAATCAAAAGCAATTACCTTATTACCATTTACTTGAATTTCTTTGAAATTCTTTAAACTTGAGGTATAATGTTTCACTAGACACATCCATCTCACAATTTTAAAGCATCCTCGAGCTTGTAAACTTGTAAAACCTTACTTGCGCTTAGATTGTAACTCCCGCCTTTAGTTTTTCTGCGTCGTTAGCGACACGCCGTTCCAAGGGAGACAAGTCTAGGGGACGCCACTCTTCGAGAATCTGTGACGAACTCCCTGTTCGCCACCCGTAAACTTTAGTGGGCCACCCTCGTAATGATGGGTATATCCGGGTAGTCCAAGACGTAAAGTCAAGCAATATCAACACGCAATCTAAGCTAGAAGTTACTCAAGGGAGCAGTGGAAGCATTCACGAGGATGGCGCAGTTACTTATTTCATGTTTTTCGGTTGTGCTTTTGTGTGTGACGTGGATTGCAACAAGTACAGGAGAAGACGTCTTAGATAACCTGGGTGTGGAAGCCCACCCGTTTCAAGAGGGTAAGACGGAAGTTTTGTTTGTTTTTTTTAGAAAATGTATACCGTGATCCTTAAACTAGCCTCGTTAATTGTAGAATTTGGCGACAAACGGTGACAGACACTACCCATTCTTCACATATCTTCAGGTCGATTTAGAAATTAAAATGTTTTTCATTTTCGTAAATGTGTAAAAGTTTAAAGGGTGGGGTTCATAATCTATAATGCTCGTTAGTTAAAGGCATATCTTTCTAAGATTTTTTTCTTTCCCAGTCCAGCTCAGTATAAAGTACAAAGGTACACACCATTGAAATACTTAAACAGTAAGTTAAACAAAGATTTTGTTAAATTTACTCAAGTAACTACTGATGTGGTTCTAGTCAATGATCTGTATGGCATTTTTTTGTAACTTGTGTTGGATATAAAAAAAAAAAACCTGGCGATACCTTATAGTGTCCTCAAAATCACTGTTTTTTTTATAATAATTTCATTGCTAACCTCTATATCAAATGTTATATAAAGTTTGGTGGTTCACTGGCTTTCTCATAATGACACCACAAATATGTCAAATGTTTGGTAAATTTTTGTTTGACAGTAAATAAAATATCTGGGTATTTCACACATATGTATGTGGTTAAGAAAAAATTTGTCACTTTAATTTTCAATCAAGACCCAGGAAATTAAGTTAAAGGTGAAGCAAATGATATATATATATGTAATGGTTTTGTAAAGGTTTTATTTATATAGAATGGTTTTGTAAAGGTTGTATATATATGTTTTGTAACTATAATCAAAGCCAAAGAGCATGCTTGGTGAAGTTTCATTAGAACTATAATCTGTCCTTCAACAAGGGTATATGGGTTGATGATATAAATGTTATATCAGTGTTGTTAATCATGGAGAGAAAATAACATTTACCTATTAAAAAATAAATCTTCATATTGACACACAACTCTGAATCACTGAAACTAAAGTCTGAATACATAATATTACAGGAGAAAAGGTTTTACAAGAAAACTATAACCTGCATCACATGATTACTTCACATTTTTTTTAAGAAAGGCAACAAAAGACAGCTTTAGAGAAACTTAACTAAAGACATTTAAATGTGCAGATACCCTCATAGTTAAGGGTTTAGTGCCAGCATAGCTTATACACATTTATTTCATAAATTGAATTTGACAAGTATTTTTTTACAAAACAATCATCAGTGATGATTATATAATAAATTGCAATGATACATTTTTTTCAAAGTTCTGTTATTTTAGGTTTGCTACCATGCAAATTCCTCTTGGCCACTTGGTATGGTCCTGTTAACACCTGTTACAAAGATGCAATTTTATGTCTAAAGTACTTGTGTCACCTAGTTTTTAAAATTTCATTATTCAGGTATTTCCACAATATGTGGTCTAGATTTCCAGTGTCAGGTGCAATTAAGCAGACAATATTTTTTTCATCAATGTTTCTTGACGCTTGCCTTAAATAAAAGCTGTAAGAGGATGATCAGACAGTAATATTTATTTGAAAATGTCCCAGTTTGTAAAGTAGCTTTTGGCATTTTAGGCTGTTGTGACAATACCTGTACACCTAATGTTCAGCTGAAGTAGTTTGATTCATATCAGTACTGACATATCCTGGCATTAAGCTGGTCAGCATCTCAAAAACTCCCTTTGGAAAGCCCCAGCAGGAGTCTTTACCACTGACCAGAAAACCTTTCTTTTCACAGAGGGTCCATTACAAGATGACTTCAGACATGATAACAGTACGGGAAATGTAAATGATGAGAGAGATGTCGCTGAAAATGTTGTGACTGGCGATAGTCCTTTTATCCTACACAATACTACTGATGGGCAAGATATTCCAGCTACAGAGGTGGAAAGCCAAAGTGATGGAGAGAAGATACAGGAGAGTGCAGCACAATCTAGGTCAGATGGAGAGGATGCAGAAGATGTTCTTGATGCACTTAGTGATGATGTTGAGGAACATGCTGAGGTAGATGAACCAAAGTGGAATAAAACTGATGGGGAAAGGGGAGAGCTGAATACAGCTCAGTCTTCAGCAGGTTCTCAGAAAGACAGCCTTGACCTTTTTAAACCTAACAACAGCTCAAAGAAACTGGAAGAACAAGCAAAAGAAGTTTCTAATGACAAAGCAGATGAACAGACAGTGACACCTCATAGTATCAAAGACATTCTTGACCTGTTGGACATGGATGACGATCCAGAAGACATCAGCAATGATGAGTCAGAAACAGGGATAAAACGGCCAGAAATCTCAGAAAATGTGGAAAATGCTTACAACTTGCAAGACAAAGACAAGGAAAGACAACAAAACATATCTGAATTTGTGGATAGGTCTGCTTTCACACCAGCAGATACTACGCAAACTGATTATAACAAGTATTTCAATAAAATTGATGGAGAAGGTGGAGATCAAGAGGAAGATTACGAAGATAGCGATACTGAGTCTGAGGACTTTCAGGAGGAGTATGCAGATTACTTTTCTGATGATGATGAAGGGGATGATAGCATTAATCTTGGTGATAATGATGATGAAAAGAACAATGATCGCAAAGATGAGAGTGCTGAACGAAAGACAGAGTCATCAGTGGAAGATGCAAAACTGGCAGCTTTTGTAAGTTCTCACCTTCTTTCAGAGATCCCGTCTAATACAACAGGTAATCATCAGTCAGAGGATTATGAGGACGAGGAGGAGGATAATATCAGTAAAGAGAGTGAAGAGAATGCTGACAAAGGTGAGTTACAGAAAGGTGAGAGCTAGTGCAGCTGCACTTTACAGTTTGGTGTGAACTCAGTTCATCATAGCTCACCAGACTTTTTTTTACAGATGTCTTTTATTTGTCAGTTGCAAAGTTACAAATGTAGGGAAACACTTCAGGTACCCTTCATAACTTTTGATTAAATATCTAACAGATTAATTCAATAGTATAGCCCAGGGCTGAATAAATTAAAAGACAAGGCTGTCTAACTAAAAAATCTATCTATTGCTATCATGTTTGTAATCAAACACCTGTCCCAAAAGCTGAACCAAAAAGAGTGTTCCTCTGTCATTCACCCATTTTGGCAGAAAATCTTATGTATCAATGACTGAAGGACATGCAAGTCAATACATACATATAGCTCATGTTTGCTGCGGCATTGTTAGCTGACTAAGCTGTTACAGAAACTTATAGAACATAAATCTTTAAATGACACAAGCAAGCTGCTGCACATGTGCACACACACTCACACACAAAATCGAAAAAGGAAACAAAGCACCTTCTCCTAGCTGACTAAGCTGTTAGTCACAGAAGCTTATAAGACAAATGTGTAAATGACATGAGCAAGCTGCTGCACATGTCCTCACACATACACACAAAATCGAAAAAGGAAACAAAGAACCTTCTATAAGGAGCCTTTCCTCAAATTCTTGCAGGCAAGAACAGATCAGTGTAGCAGAGAGTGCATGTTTTAAAACTAATAAATTATAATGTTTGAAGTGACACCAACAGAAATTTGAATGTTAATAAAAATTGATGTGAGAATTTTTATATTGTAAAATCTTTCATAAGGTAAAAAGCACAGGAACACATATTAAGAAGCACCAAAGTAGAGGGAAATGTTACATTCTTACAGGCACAGTCATCGTTAGTCTTCTTTTTCAATTCATGCTGGCATGTCGTAAGCCTGTAATAGCACTAGGCAGGTAAATTTTGAACCAACATTCTGCTTTGAAAGCATTTCAAAAGCCAGTAATTGCATTTGGAATTTAAATGCACCCTTCGAAAGTTACAAGACTGAATTACAACACTTGTTGTCTTTTTTTAAAAGGAGAAAAAAATGTGAAAGTAACATTAACAAGTCTTGGATTTGCCCATGGAATAGTTTGAAAGAATGCATGAATGCACTGAGAATAATTAATGTCATCTGGAAGCAGTAAGAGTAGAGCTTTGGAACATGCCCTGCAGTGGCTAAAAGTTGGGATGTGTGTTATCAGATACATAGAATATTTTTTGCAGGCTGGCAATTTAGTTCAGAAAGTTTTGCATTGATTCCAATTAAAATGATAAATTACAATTATTGCTAAACAGTAAATAACTGCTATCTTTAATAAATCATCTTTGAATTTATGTGTGCACATGCACACAATCATATACACACACAGTTGACTGCATACTGAGCATTGGTTTCTTAGGCATTAGGTCACTATCAGTGGAATTCTGTTAGAGACTGGATGCAGTCCATGTTCTCTTTTGCATAAAAAAATGCAGGTAGCTGGAAGCTAAGTAGTATTCTTTGTTCATTCATTATCCATGCCATCTCTATTTGCTCTACCATAGTGAAAATGTTGGCTTCATTACTTTGGAAGTTTGTCTTCCGTTTATGCATTCAGTCTGTTCTTTTATAATTTGTATTTTGTCTCATTGTGTTTGTCTTAAGAAAAGAATAATCTTCAAAGACATTATTGAGTTTGTATAAAGCACAACGGGCAGCTATACAGTGCATCGTTATTATAATCTTTTTCTTTACTGTGTCATTTTTTTGTTATTTTCTTTGTTAACTACTTAGCTTCGTAATTATGTGTAGGAGTTAATGCTTTTTGCCTATACCTGTGACACTGTTAATTGGGTTTTGTTCCATGCTTAATTTTATGTATAAGCTGCCATGCTCTGTGCATGTCTTGTTTTTGCTTTTTTCCAACACTGAAAGCTTTGTGCAGCACAAGTAATATAAGATTTTATATAGCCGTGATGGGTTCATTACCAGCATCTGTATTTTCTGTTGTCTTTGTGGAATCACTTGCTATTAATAAGATATGTGAACAGAAACTGAAACTGTCTGAAGTGTAGATACATTTTCACTGCTGCTATGGATGAGGATGTTGAGAAATCTATGATGGAGATAACAGATTTTGCTTTTTCTGAATATTACTTGGAGGCTTTTTATGTTTGGTGCTTTGAACAGGCAAGGACACTGAAGAAAACATTCCCCAGACTGAAAACCAAAAGGAAGAGAAAGTGAATGACAACGATGATGATGATGATGATGATGATGCCAATGAAGAAGATGATTATCATCGAATACCAGATTATGGAGCCGGTGGAAATTATGAAGAGGATGACTGGTACTATGACCCACTAAGAAATGGTATGTGATAATATTATCATCTAATAACAAAGTCGTAACAAAGAAATTGTACTTTATAGCATGATCACCTTATAATAAAGAAAGGGTGCTGATTTCAGCATCAAATAAAAGCAGGTGGATTGAAATTTGATTGCACTTTTAAAGAAGAATGAGTAATCCATTTTATGTGTATTCTTTGATTTTGGAGAGGAAAAATGTTTTATGGTGCAATGTAGTAGCATCTTTAAGTGAGTGAGGGGACACAACCAGCGCCATAAAGTAGCATGGATAGCTTGATAAAGCTCGACATGAGTGTGAGAGCTGCTTTAAATAATTTCAGAGGAACACTTTAGAAGTAACTATGAGCATAGAAATAATAAATAAATTATGCATTCAACCTTCATACGATAGTAGTTGTAATTTTTTGCATTGAAGTATTTTGTTTTTTTTTTGTGTGTGTGAAAGATCTTGTTTCAAAAAAAGTACAAGCCTTCATATCCTTTGGTAGTGTTCTTATGATGATGTTGGGCATACGTAATCATGCACCTGTACACACATAGACATGCACTTTTTTGAGAGGGAAGAAGGGTGTGTCTTACTAATACTGGATAGTAAAACTTTAAACATACATTTTTTTCTTGTTCTTATTCTAGGTGCATATGCTGACAAAACAACCCAGGAAACTCCAAATGACAATAACCGAAAGACAGGTTTGAAGTGACAGAATAACAAAAAAATCCATACTATTTTAACCTTTGCTTAGCATTATTGTTCTTAGGGCTGACAAGTTTGCAAAGTCTCTAGCTATCACAAACCTCTTTTAGTGCTTTTTCCATCTCTCTTTTTTTTTTTCTCAGGAAAGAAATATGCACACACACACGTGGGTGCACTCACACACACATTTCCTCTTGCTTTCGTATGTGCACATACACACATAAAAGGAAGAAATGTAAACCCTGTAAAACTTCCTCAGATATTCAAGTTGAAAAAGGCTGAATACATGTGCAGTGTGTTTTTTTCCAGGTGTCTCGCCTCATGTTGGTGTGGCAGAGACAAATGAAGGTGGTCTTGCAGCTCATGACATTCAACCAAAGAAGCAGTTAGCTGGTCCTACTGGGATGATTCTTCTGTATACTGCTCTTATTGTGCTGTTCATTGCAGGCATTGTTGTTATTACTGTCTGGAAACAACCATTTCACGGATGGCTTGTAAGTGAACATATTTGTAACACTAAGTGTAAGAGCATGTGAATTTGGTGACCAAATGTCCTCACCTACTTTTGTGACCAGACTGCTAAGGGGAAAGAAACTATCACCCTTAGGACTCTGAATTTTGGAAACAGAATTATGCTTGTAGCATTGTTGAGGCTCAGAAAGAAAGTTGAGAGTAAAATTATTATCATTGAGATGCTTGTACATAATTTTCATGAGAATGATATATTCATGTAATATAGTTTCATCACAAAGATGCTGACAGTGCATATAGAGTAATTGGATAAGCCAAACTTAACAAGTTAAACAGAAAAAGAAATAGTTTGTGGTTGGCAGGATTGACATAATTTTAATATATGCATATGCATGCATGTGGGTTTGTGTGTGTAAAAATGTATTTCATGTATTGAAATGTTATGATTATTTTTATTTATAGAGGACAAGAGGATTACCAAGCAAAGGTGTTCTGCCAGCAGACGAAGGGAAGCGGCTCTTGGATCATCCATTTGTTTAAATCTTCCATTTTCAATTTTCACAATTTAAGTTATTTTTTCCAAGATCGCTACATGACTATCTCTTTTACATTTGTCACCAGATGTCAATATTATTTACCACTTTCATGTTTGAGAGGGCAGAGAGAAGGTAGTCTTAGAAAAATAAATCTAAATTTTGATGAGTTCATATATATGTATATAGCATATAAACATCATGGTATATTTTTACACAAGACTGATTTTATCACATGTATTCTATAGCATAAAATTATGGTATTTTGATTGATATTTTTTTTGGTAGAAATTCACAATTAGAATCTCTTGTTCCTCTTTGGATAAACAAATGAATTTTATAACCTTCTGCCTGATTATGTTTGTTAACCAAGTTATTATGGACATTTACGCTTTAAAATTTTTTTAATATGTTATTATGGTAATGCCATTTTTGAATCTCGTTCTATCTGCTTTTATTAAGTTTGACACAGCTTTGTGCTGGCCTAAATGGCATGATTTTCTTGTGGTTATTATGGTCATTTCCAAAAGATTGACAGTTTTTACTATTTTCCCAATTTTCTTTCTGTCCCTCAGTTTTCAGATCTGTTTTTTTTTTTTTATTTTGTCAGGCTTGTGTGTTCCTTCTTACCATGACTGCCTTTTTTTTTTCCACTGAGGGCGCAATTTAGCGTGAGGGATCTCTTCCATTGTATATATTTCTTGCTACTGAAAGAACTTGTGATTTAAAAATATAATCGTGTTAACTATATTCTTGATTTACAGAGTTTCAGATATTTCACAGATTGTTATTTAAAGATGTAATACTTAACGTGTCTTTGTCACTTCATTACCAACTGTTAATCTCTTTCATTCACACAAAATAAGCCAGAAACAGAAGTTTACTGTGGAGAACAGTTGGTGAGTAATTAGGTGAATAAAATAAGAAGCAGATGAATTGAATCAAACCCCTAACAAAACATTTTAGAAGGGTTCATCTGACTAAAGAAGCATAAACTTTATATTTTGGTGCAGAAAAGCAAATTTGAACTCAGGAAAATTATGACATTTGTCCAGGATGTGCTTTGGAATCTGAGTGGTTTTAAGTTTATTTTAATCGGTTAATCAGCCATTGGCAAAGATAGTGGCAAGCTTATTTAATTGGTTAATCAGCCATTGGCAAAGATAGTAGCAAGCTTATTTAATTGGTTAATCAGCCATTGGCAAAGATAGTAGCAATCTTACATGATTAAAACAGTAAGATGATAACAAATTACATTTTTGTCCAAGGCTATGCACATTGATCTCATTGTTCCTTCCAAGTCCACATCCAGACCCAAACAGTTGAAATGAAAGTATTTACAACATCAGCCTTTCAGTTTAAAAGAAAGTTAATTACTGTGCTTTGTATCATAATATTGTCCCAGACTGCTAGCTCAGAATTTGATCATGTTTTCCATTCATTGCATTTTTTTATTTACAGCATCTTCATTAACATCACACCTTAATGATAATGTCCAGAAAACATTCCCAGAAGTATTAGAACCAATGCAAAGGTAATTTTAGCAACATAGCCTTTTATTCATTACTCAACATGGCTGCTATCACCAGCAGAACCTCAGAGGGCTGTTTTGTATGCTTGTAAATTTTTGAAGCCTGATGGTTTATGCACATGACTGTAAAGTGAAAGGTCACCGGTTCGAGGCCTGTTTAGGCTTGTGGCTAGCATAATTCCCCCTGCCATCCCACAGCTTCTTGGCCAAAATGAGTACCTGATTTATCAGCGAAAGTAAAGGGGGAAGAATGAGAACATTGGGCTTTATCTTCCGCCTGCTGTGCCCTAGTCACAGTGAACCATTTTCATTCACAGCCCCTATAACCAAGAGGCTATAGAACTCTTTAACTTGCCTTTTCTTGTGGGAAAATATTAACTACGACAAAAAGGCAGAAAGTCTATGTTGTAAGAAATTTTGTTTGTTCAAAAAAAAAAATATAGGAATAAAGTGCATTTTTTTGTAGCTGCTAATCTTTTTATTCTTATACAATATGCAAAGGCTGCAGTTATCCAAAAGATCACACAGTATTTAGAGAATCATGAACTTGTATTACTGGACTGCTTGCAAACGAGTATTTAATATTTTTCTTTTTAAGTGGTTTTTCTTACTGTTCTTAAAAATCTGTTTTGACCTTGTTTTCTGTGACCACAATTTAAACTTACAGTGCCAGGTATATTTATAGTACAACACCCAATTGTTAAACAAATCTGAACGTTTCTAATACTGTAATAGACTTTGCTCTCCCCAGAACAGTGCTTCGCTCAGCTTTGATACACCTATACTTCAAATCATGCAACATATTTGAATTAGTTTTTGCCATACAGATTTTGTATTTTTGTTACTTTAAAGCTGGATCAGCATGGAGTTTGTTTCATATCCTGTGGAATCTTTTGAAATTTAATATACGTAAGCCATTATGGTTTCAGTATCATTGTTTTTAGCATTATCATTAATATTGATATCAGCTGCAGCATGGGCAGAATAACCTTATCATCACTACCACACCATACTGTTGATGCTGTTGTTGGCTTTGGCTTTTTCTGAAAGTGTTGTGAAATTATACAGTTTTATGCTGTCCTTGCATAACGAAAAAGAAAAAATACTACTGTCTGTGATAAATATTTTTAGCTATTTTGATGCATCTTACTTATGCAAAATCATGCATGATAAATTTTTCTATGATCAAGCTGCTTACATGCATGTCTGTACAAAATCCTTATAAGTATTTGCATGTCAAATTTTGCCGTGCATGTTCATTTACAATCTCCACAGGATATGCCTGGAAAGGAGGATCAGGCCAAACATAAAATAGTCTTACTGTGCTGTTTTCTTACAATTGTTATTAGTACAAAGGATACTAAAGTTTATGCATATGTATGTACTTACGTAAACACTCTTGTATTACATTGGGTTGAAGTTTGCAAAGTGTTCAGTCAACCCTCTGTGTATTATTGTTGCATTTTCATATTTACTAAAGTACTTAAGCCTGTGGGTGGCACAAAGGGTTCACAATGGATGGTAAAACACCTGCACACTGGTTTGGTTACTCAATAAAGTTTTTTAAAGGGTAAAGCATTGTTTTCTTATGATGGTAAAACACCTGCACACTGGTTTTGTTGCTGAATAGTTTTTAAGAAGGTAAAAACATGGTTTTCTTACAAACCACTGTAGGGTTTTCCTCTCTTTAATGCTTATAGCAATGATAACATGGTTTACAACCAGGAACATCTACTTCTGAGAAAATAAAGTGAAATGCAATTTTCTTCACAGGAAAATAAGTATGAAATATACCAGTATTTATGGCTGAGGCAATTCTAATAACAATATTATTAATATAGCATTTTCCCGAAAGATATGCTCAAGAGCGCTTCCCATATAGAACCCAACAATACAGACCTAATTCTATATTAGCGTTCGCTCATCTTTGTCTCATTTGTGCGGGCATATGCACACTTTATTCAGCTAACTCCTGCCGGAATGGCAACTTAGGACCTGTTTAAAAAGACTCTTAGCAACTTTTAGCCGCAGCGACTAACCTGTGGTCCGGCCATAGAGTTTAGTCATAGCAATGTAAAGGGATCAGTCTGGTTACACTTGTAAAAACCATGTATTCTATATTTACACGCGTACTGTCTTGACTGGACCATGCGTATCCACCTTTCCTTCCGACTCAACTGAAGGAAAGATGAAAAGTTGACAATAAAATTACAGCTGGAAATGAAAAGGACCTGGGTATTCTTGTTAAGGGTGGGGAGAGGGTAGGGGCAGTGATCGGAAAGCTCGGTACTTGAAACCTGTGAAAAACGACTACGTTTGACCGAACCCCGCCCAATATGTCAGAAATATTTCTGTTATTTTCACTGTTCGAGGGTGGTATACCTGTCTCCAAATACAAAAAAGGAAAAAATGCTAGGCACAAGAAATTTTCGACACACATTTGCTACACAGAAAAGATTTAGGTAACGTGATTTGAGAGCCCATGAGAAAGCAGAAGATAGATACAGATGGAGGGAGCACCGTTTATTTCCTCCACCCCTTTCACTCGACATGACGAATTGACGAATATACGATCGAGCTGTCAACCTGGAAGAGATGTGAAGAGTACAAATGTTTGACTATTTTGCTATTTAGTTTCACTATTCCGCTACACTGACGTTAAATGAAGCGACAATAAAATCACAGCTGAGACACAGCTCAAGCCGGGTGAAGCCGGATACCCCAGGTAACTGCCTTAGAAAGGTCGAGGAAGTCTAAATAATATAACATCGTGGAATAAAGACGTAATTTTTCCTTGCCCGAAATGAAAAAAAAAATCAGGAAAACCCCGAAGCTGGTTTAAACGTTAAGGTAATTACTGGGGATGAAGGCCGCAAGGGGGCTTTTATTTACAACCACTATATATATATTTACCGCATGACTGGTCACACGTAACTTCTTGCTTAACGTTCTTTGATCCTCGAGGACCAGAGTCCCAGTTCTGATGACGTGTATAAAGGGTATCTGCAAACAGTGTCTACACCCTTGTCCTGGCTTTGTTATAGTTTTTTAACGGTTAAAGATTTAAGCATTTAAAAAAAATCCTTTCACTTGCAAGGAGGATTGAGAACAGTAAGGCATGCCGTGAAAGGAAACCAATTCGAAACAAAACCATCCCCTTCGCATACAGGGTTACACAGGTGATCCTCCCTCCACACTATATAGTCTCCATCTCTCTTCTTCCTTCTCTTCCGTCTCATTATTTCTCTTATTCAATCTCGTATTACCATTATTAACAATATTTCCAATAGTATAAATAATAGTATTGCCACTACCACTACCATCACCTAAACTGATCTTTTCAAAGAGCTGCAAACCGAGCTTGTACTGCACTTGACGATAGCTGAAAAAAATATGAAGGTCTTGACTGAAATGATACTGTACCTCCTGATGATTCATTCTGAAAAAAAAAAAACAAACCCAAAACGATTTGTTACTGACACTTTTGATGTGACAGTAAATCCTTCTCTAGTGTTATGATGTTACATGTATTACAAGATCAGTCACAGACACAGTGGGTAGACATGGATTCGTGCAGTGAGTGACATGTCGGATAGAAAAGTGAGCTTGTAGCCGTCGTCATGAATGTAATGTACACAATCGAGATTTTGTTGTCAAATGTTCTCGATTTTGTTGTCCACCAACTTTCTTGTTCACTCTGTTCAACGCACTCCTTGTCCTCTTTCTTCCCTTCCGCCCACATCGAGCTAATGTACAAATTAACTGCACTTTTTTTTTTTTTTGCTCCCAAGTAAAGCCACGTCTTTGTCCTCTAGGAAATTTCTGATCCATGACTAAACCGTTCGACGAAAGCACTGGGGTTTCCTTCGTCCGGGCAAAGAGTAATGTGCTATTTTATATCCAGAACAAGAGCCGTAGTAATGAACTAGAGGCACATCCCTATCCCCGGGTTTACTTTATTTCTGCTCAGTCCCTACAATCTCTAGATGGTTTACCTAATTATAGACCACACGAAAGTCGGAGGACCTGTAGATTATCCAGGATCTGCTCCTGCTTTTACTTGCAGGACCCTGAACGACTTTTGGTCCAAAGCTAACTCCCGGGTAACTTTATTCCGATGTCGTGATTGCAGCCCCAGACGCCCTGTCACGTGAGCTTACGCTATTATCGCCACCCGAGGTCAAGTTCGCATGCTCTACAGTCTCTGTGAATTCGGTCAGCCATACCGACGTTGCTGTTCACAGATTTTCCACCCACCTCAACGCCTTCGTCGACCTGGCATAAGGAATATATTTTGGTACGTATACCTTAAGTTTTATCTCCCAGGTAAAGTTACATTCGCTTAATGTTTCTGAATGTGTTGTTGTATTTTAGTATATTCGTTTATAGTAAGATAATTTTGAGCATCGATTGTTTAGTCGAAATGAAGATACTAGAATGGGTAGTTCGCTTGTTCATGTGTTGCTTTAAATATGTTCACATGCATTCCAAGGTAAAAATAATTTTAAAAATCATTATCAACAAGAAGCGCATTGGGGTAGGAGGATGGGAGTCGTACCCTAGTTTTGCGTGCACTGAAACGAGTGCTGAGAATCACATGTGAACAGACTGCAGTGTGTGCTCTACATCAGGATGCACACCAGCGTATGTATGCGTTTGTCCAGCAACTGAAAACGCTGAACATTTTTAGATATGTCGTCGTCGTCGTCGTCGTCGTCAACCTAAGCAAGGCTAAAAATCCGATTTTCATCAATATGAAGTAATACTACAGAAGTCAACTGTTGTCTGCCGAATCCCTCAAAGAATTATTAAGTTCCCCTGCACCGTGATGCTCTACTTCTGTAGGCTGACTAAACGACGATTAACGAAGGAGTGTAAAGATGATCCGGGACAGAGGCCCTCGATAACAGATGTAAAAAGATCTTTTCGAGCAGAAAGTGAAGGGAGATACTAGAAGGAAGTGCGACCTGTTCGTGTGGTTTGTACCCACTGTGCAAACACTAGTTTGCATTTTAAAGGAATGAACACTTCCGGTATTCTGTGTCAACACACGCTGACCTAGTCACACCGAGCTGACCTCAAGCGACCCGGTGATTAAGTTTGGTAGAGGTGGCTCATGAAGTACCCCGCGATAAAATAAAATGTATCCAGGATAATGGAGTCAGCTTGCAAGGGCTTGGCTCACCGATCCATCATCCACCGTTGGTTGACGTGACGACTTAGGTATGGTCACACGTGTTTGATGACAACGTTGACTACGGCGAGGATCGGAGAGGGACACAAGCCCCGTCACTAGACGATAGCGCGTCAGCTGCAGAGCGTTCTGTGGGGAGGGACAGGTGCAAACTACAGGTAGTCGACAGGTGGTGGTGGTGGTGGTTGTGGTTAGGTTTGCTGACAGCTGGGAGTGAAGACTTCATCGATTCAGCTGCCACTCTAACAGGTAAAGCAGGTTCTGCAAAGTATTCCGTTCAATTTTATAAAATAAATATTTTAAGCGTAGTCTTGATGATTTGCTCATGTGCGTCTTTTTGCTTAGGTAAACGCGTTCGTAGTCTGTAACAAGTCGGGTACATTTGCTCTAAGGACTCACTCTAGATTGCATGTTTAAGTCCTTCATTTGCCTCAGGTCGTTCCACTCTCTTAATCAGCGAGGTCATTGACCGCGGTGCTGACGTCCCTGTGGTCAAAGTTGTCAGCGGGAACCTGTGCAAACGTCCGGGTAAGCAAGAGTACACTTTACCTTTATTACCTGTAGAAGGTGGTGCTTATGTCGTCAGCTTTCCTGTGTATACCGCATCGAAGATGACCTTGTCATGGGGACATGTGCACGCTGAACGAAGGCAAGGAGTGGAGACAGGTAAAAATTGGGGAATAACAGGTTCCTAAGGCTTGCCTTGACTCACGAGTGGCCACACCTGTATCCACCGAGTCCGCCTACATGAACTGTTTCCAGGACGTGTATGATTTTTCCCTTTCTGTGTGTGTGTGTGTTCAGGTGGGATGGGGTAATATCTCAGGTAGCGAAATAAAAGTGTCATCATCTTTATCGAGTGCTTTACACAACAAGTTAATAGGTTTTCTTTATCTCAGTTTTTGACACTTTCTATCAGTGACGCACTCTCAGCTTTCTTTTTACTTGAAGGGACTACAGTGACAGTCTTAACTACCATCATCACATCACTACATTGCAGTTCGGTGAGCAGCAACCACTGGAGCATCACTACACACCAAGTACACTACTGGGGATGTGAGTGCGGCTGGTGGCGGGAAAAGCGCTATATATATATAAAACTGTATTTGTATTTGTATTTGTATTTGTATTTGTATTTGTATTTGTATAGCACTCAAGCACACACTCACACACAACGTGCTCTATTTATAAAGTGAATCCAAACAATACCCAAAGATAGAATTTTCCGAATACAGAACTATACCACCCGGATTAGACAGTCGTCTTTCACTTGCAAAGACTAAGCACACACACATACACAATCGTCTTAACAATCATCGCCCGTCTTGTCTGTGTCATCTTTCGTGCCTTCGTTGTCCAGGTGTTAAAGTCGTCGAGGCAGTCATGAGAAAGACGGCGTTCCTGGCAGTTGCTGCGGCTGTTGGTGTGGGACTGTACTGGTTCCCACCCGCAGTTCTACAAGCCGTCCTGCACGACTACCTGTGCATCTGCCTTCTGGCTTACGTCACCCTTGTACTGGTCGTTAGCTTCCTCCTTCCGGGTCAAGAAGTCGAGCGTGTGGACCCTTCCGGCAAGGCCGTTCTGATCACTGGTAAGTGTATATAACTGTGTTTATCCAGCCTTTATTTTAGTACTTTTCCCCTTATGATCTGCTTTCTATCTCTCTGTTAAAGAACACTGAATTAAATATATGTGTGTGTGCGTGAGAGAGAGAGAGGGAAGAAAGAGTAGTCAGACATGCACCCACATGAGAATGAAAAGCACATTTCCTGTAGCTAGTGAGGTAAAGCAGCCAACAATGAAAAATGTTAATAAAATTAAAAATAAGTTCGAAGACACTCAAATGTATCGCCGTCAGTTACTCCTATTAAGAACCACAACCTTCACGAACATCAGAGTGTTTGTAGAACGGAAGCTTGGCGATATCCTCGCAAAGGTGTTTAATTTATTCTCAGCTGCAGAACCTTTAGTAAGTAAAGCTTACCATCTTTAAAAAAAAAAAAAATCTGCCTGGGTGCCTTCGCTCGTGAGTATACACAAGGCTTCGTGTGAGCAAACCAGCCGTTAGGCCAAACTGAAGGGCGGTTGCTGTGCTGGGAAAATGTTTGCAAAGCAGCTGCTCGGATCTTACTCTTCGGGTGCTCGGTGAAGGGGAAAAAAAAGAAGAAGAAAAAAAAAAAAAAAAAGAAAATTGGACCTGAAAACCCCAACAAAGTGTAAGGGTGTCAAGCAGCTTGACGAGTATTTGTCAAGCTGTACTTGGGAAGAAGATGGAGTGCTGCCAGCGTCCCATGTTGTCCGGGATGCCATCAAATGTATTAAAAATCTATGTGGGCTGCATGGAGTTGGGCTGTGTTGGACTCATTGAGCTAGACTGAGTACTGAGCATGTTTCGAGTACAGTTAAGTTGGGAAGAAAATAAAACTGTTTGGTGGCGAATGTCAGGGTAAAAGACTGCAACGTTCATTTTGTTGTTTCCGCGGCAAAGGGTGTGACAGTGGTTTCGGATGGTTGCTGGCGACAAGGCTGGATGCTCTGGGGTTCGTGGTGTTTGCCGGTTGCCTGGCTCCTGACCGCGAGGACGCGCTGCAGCTCAAGAAGAGGGCGTCCCCACGTCTGCACGTGCTGGAGCTCAACGTCACGGACGACTGGCACGTGCAGCGCGCGCTGTCGTACATCACAGAGCATCTCAAAGAAGCAGGTAACCCCCTTCTATACTGAATGAATGTGTCTTGAGAATGAAAATGGATTTGTAATCAATGTGATAACTGTCATAATTAAAAAAAAAAGAGAGAGAAAAAAAACCCAGGGTTCAATTCAATTCAATTCAATTCAATTCAATTCAATTTAACTTTATTATCTCACTAGGAGAAATTACAAGACCAACTGGTATCATCTCACACAAACACCTACAGTCCATGGACACTTATTCAGTAAGGCAACAGACTGGTGTATAAAACTATTCCTAGAACGGGCAGTGGAAGCTCTTATGGTACGATAAATAAACCCTATTAATGTTAAATGTTATTTAAACCCTGATGGTGTTTGACACTCAAAGATTACTGCAGGTCGCCTTAAGTGCAAACACTTATCGTTGTGTTTAACAGCTTGCAAATGTGGGGCAGAATCCATGAAAAGAAGGTAAGTCATTGCCCCGGGTAAATCAAGGGCAAGCATTTTGTCTGCGTAGAACTGGATAGCAAATGTCATGGAGTGGAATGATTGCTCCATGCAGGACAGCACCACTCAGGACCGACTCAAGTTTGAATGAAGAGAAAGGAGAACTGCAAGAAAATAATCTGAAATATGACACGACGGCCGGGACGAAAGCAGTTATAATAATGATAGATGAATAGATCGTCGTTTTTTTTAAACCCTTAGTAATGATTTCAGTTTAACTAAAGGAATAGACTTTGTTTGTTTGTTTGTTTGTTTGTTTGTTTGTTTGTTTGTTTGTTTGTTTGTTTGTCTGTTTTTTGTTTTCTTTCAATCAAACCCGTTCTGTCGTACTTATGTTTCCACTATTCCCCTAACCCACCTCCCCACCATTTCTGTTTCAGAAATGTTATTTTATCAGTGGCTAAAAAAATGTTCCAGAGCTGTGGGCCGTGGTGAACAACGCGGGAATAGGCTTCGTTGGGGAGATCGAATGGTGCTCCGTTGATCAGTTCCAGAAGATTCTCGACGTCAACGTCCTAGGAGTGGTGCGGGTCACCAAAGCCTTTCTACCCCTTCTCCGGCACTCCCGGGGCCGAGTCATCAACGTCGCCAGCACGGCGGGTAGGTTAGATGACGTGTGAGGTGTGTTATCTATTATTAGCGTTTTTTTTTACAGCCACGTCATCGTTTAGGGCTGTCAGGTAGAAGTAAAAACTCGGTTATCACTGCAGTCAACATCTTGGGCTTATTCTCAGGGGTTAGGCAATGTACATGGAGAATTAATTTTGTTCATTGGAGGTTTTTTCCTCATGGTATCCCTCAGTTTCCTCCTTTTTTAAATCACGTCTTCTATTCCCTAGAATAAAATCACTACTAGGTGAGAACACTTTGCTATAAACGTGTAGTGTGAAGTGTGCTATCCTGTGTATGTAGGCGTCAGAAGAGCACGAGAAGGTCCGGCGAAACTGACACACAACCGAAAGGACACTTTGAGAGAGCTCGTCGCTTCTTGTAAAGGGACGCCACTCATCCTGTACAAAGAGGAACGGACTGGCGAGGTGTTATTAGGAATTAGGTCGACAGGATTGACTTCCCCTGTCGGCTATTGTGAACGCCGGGAGGCAAATGTCGAATGTTCAACATAAACGTAAGACGAAGCCATTTGCAAAGGTAGCAAGCTTCGGTCAGTGGCTGCGAAAACGATGTTTAAACCTTCAAGATGGCCGTATGCCATCACAAAGGACAGAAATATTAAACATCGAGTGACCACAAATCATAAAAGTCTCAGTAGAATAAATTCTCATCAAAAGCAGATCCAAGGGCAATCTAAATATAATAATAATAAAAAAAAAAAAAACTGGAAGCCTGATTATCTGGAGATTTTAACATTCGGCAAGTTTTGGAGAAGTGTTTGGGTGGTCTACGTAGCTTTTCTCCACAATCTGATAGTGACTAGAATGGCGCGCGCACTGTAGAGCAGACGATCGCAGCACTGGGTGACGTACGCGGCTGCAGCAAGACGGCAACAGCAAAACATGTACAGCTGATTTGTTAAAGGTCACCCCCCAAAATATGAATTTGATGTTTATACGAGCTTTCTTAACAACTTGCACCAAGATGTAGTTTGTTAATCCTCACGAGCGCGTGAACACACTGCAGTGACTACACAATCACGCGCACACCCGTACTGACACACCTGCACGTACCTCAAGCGCGTAACAAAAAAGAAGAAGAAAAAAATGGCATTGGTCTGTCATCTACAACTTTCTGCCTTACTAGCACAGTCAGTGACTGACATCTGTATTAGGCATGTCGGTAACTGATCATCCACAGAACCAGGGCTGTTGTTGCTGTTGCTGCTGCTGCTGCTGCTGCAGATACAATCCTCGTATAAACATTTATTACTGCTGATTCAGCTTGAGATCATGTCTGATAACTCCATTTGAAGTGGGCGAACTTCTGAAAGGGTGGCTAGCACGGTCAAAGTAATTTAGCCAGACATAAACATCCTTTTACGTCGTCTTTTCTCTCAACCCTATTTTTTCCCCCACTGATACGAACATGAATACTCACGCGCACACACACGCACACATACATATGATCGAAACGCATACATAATATTCTGCCTGTCTGCTCGTCTGTAGTACTGGTGCTGCAGCGTCATCTGTGGACCTCTTGGTAATTAGGTGCGCAGTAGGTATGCGCAGAAAATGATGGTGCTAAGAGTTTCCGGCTGATGTGAGGTTTTGGTTGTCAGCATGGCTGAAATGTAAACAGCGCATTACTCTGCAAATCCATGGTTTTTACAGCCTGTCTTAAATATCTCGTTCAGAGAGGATCCTATTTCGGATCTCGTCTTTCTGTACATCATGACATCTGTTCGCAGTTTCTCCAGGTACTCCGGTTCCCCCTTCCCTTCCAATCATCTTTCTTCCTCCTTAGTACAAAATCGCCTTAAAGTAGAAGCACTTTCTTACTAAACAAACCAACCAACGAGTCTGGTGGTTAATGTGCCACAATAGGCATTGTAAATTTAGTCGTTGTTCACAAAGGGACATCATAATGACGCCAGTCTGACGCTCTGCCTGCAGGCCGTCTGACGCTGCCTATGTACTCCGCCTATTCCATGTCCAAGAGAGCTGTGGTCGCCTTCTCTGATGCTCTCCGCCAAGAGATGCACAAGTTTGACATGACGGTGATCACCATTGAGCCCAGCTTGTACAGGTGAGGGCATCAACGTTTCGGACTGGCCAGTCGCGTGGCAGTCCTAAGTGATGATAGTGTTATCAATGTTAAGCACGTGTGTTGTATGTGAGAGAGAGAGAGAGAGAAAAGGACGGGATGAAAAGAGAGAGAAGGACGGGATGAAAAGAGAGAGAGAAAGGATAGAATTTCAAAGATTCTAATCGTCACTTTAGGGATAGGAGATCATATGTAATTCACTTTCTGCACGTCTTCAGGACTCACATCGCCATGGCCGATCCCTACATTGACGCCAACAAGAAATCCTGGTCTAAGACCCCGACTGACATCAGAGAGGACTACGGCGAAGAATATTTTGACGCCGCACTGACGAAGATCAGGGCTAGCCTAGAAAAGGCACGTCCGCAGGTGGACGAGGTCATCCACCAGATGGAGCTGGCCGTGTGCACGCGCAACCCGCGTCACCGTTACGTGCCGAACGGCATGACGTACCTTCGCACGGAGATCCTACGTCACCTGCCCACGACGTGGACGGACAAGGTGTTCTCTGGTATGTCCCCCAGCATCAAGCCGCGGCTTGCCGTGCGGCAGGAGTCCGTCAAAGCCTCCAAGTAACGTGCACGAGCCCCACGGCCTGGAGGCCGTGTCAAAGGTTATGTGTAGCGTAACCGAGGCTAATGGCGAACGGCCCGGTGGTTTTGGGTCGAGAAAGGTTGGAGAGTTCGAAGTTCACCAGACTAATTTCTGGTCTAACTGAAACAGACATCGGACTCACACATCTGTGACTAAACGCGTTCTTAAAGTGTAGAAGCGTCAAACCTCCGAAGTGCCCAAAGTGCCATTCTACTTGTAAAGGTATTGGTAATATATTGACAAACAAGTCTCGACTTAGCATATCATCTTATTCTCATTATTGCTGTTACAACCTGGTCACGATCAGTCCTCGTCCCTTGACTGATACCCGTCGTTGGGGGGAGTGCAGGGATAAAGGGCACAAGCTGACCCTGACCCTGTCACCATAGCAAACACGTGTAAACACACGTCGACGATAACCAGTGATGCTGAGAAACGTGGATGTGTGTGTGTGTTAGTTGACCATTGTTATGACAATTCACGATGTTTCCATAGTAATCGCCCGTCTACAGTGCAGCCAAGTTATAAAAATATGTGCTCTCGATTAAATTGTCTAAAGTCTGTGCCAGTGTTGTGTTTTCATTTTCTGGTCTTTGACACACTTTCGGCTTGCGTCGTCCAATGGATCCCGGAGTTCATTCAAGAATCCTGTATTGTAAAGAATCGCTATTCTGTGAATCTTTGGCTGACAAACTAGTCTTTTGTCGATGCAGTTGGACATGTCCGGTCTGCTAGTGACCTCATCGCCCTGACAGGCACGTTGTCACACGCACGTCGGCACCAGTGTATCACATGTGTGTGTGTGAGGACGAGAGAACTAGAGAACCGAACCAAACTGCCCTTAATTGTCACTGGCCCATCCCAAAGAAGTATATGATGTTAAAAAAAGCAACAATAAAAGGATGGGGTCGATGGGTGGTGGTGGAGAAAGAGAAGAAACTGTAGCCTACAGAAAGTGAGGAGAGAAACAAAACAAAACAAAATGGATTGTGACCCGGATAGTGAAAGATCCCCGCGCTTCGTGAGCGCAGTTCTTTTTCCTTCTCTTTCTGTTTTTACCCATTATGTCTGTTTCTTTTTATTTTGCAAAGATATTCTTCAGAGCTATTGAACAAACTAAAATTTGAGAACTATGATCTTTATTCGGGTATCGTTTGAACCTTGAACTTTTTAACACAACCTTTAGAAGCGGTTCACACATTTCTCAGTGTGCTAGAGTGATGTCGCAACAATCCCTTCTCCTACCTTGTTTTTCGGCAGAATACGTCAGCAACGACAGACCCCAATTTCCGGTTAGCCGGATTTTGTTTTTGTTTTTTGTTGTTATCGTTCTCAAATTTTGTCACACATCCTGGGTTTAGATTTTGTCTCTGACATCTGTTTACAAGACTTGTTGCGGGATATAGCTTTAGCTGCTGGCTCGGCGGAAAACATCCATTCTGCCCCTCCTACCCCTACCTCTGCCACACTGAGCTTTGTGTTGTCACAGCTCCGAGCTAGCAAAGCAGGTGCGGCTGTTCTCGATGCCCGCTATAAAGGACGGTCGTCGTTGGCGGCCATAGTGTGTGAACCTAGCGTGACATGCACCAGTGCGCATGCGCAGAGGTACGTCTGACGACTTGAACGCCTCTGATTAGATCCCCAACGGCTATCGGTAAGTGCACCTGTGTGATTCGCTCTAATAAGAATACCTGTGCTTAAGTCAGTTTTTATGATTCAATCTGACAGGTTTACATGTATTTAAGTCACCTGTACGATTCGATCTCATTGATGGTGTGACTGTTGTATGTATAATATATAATTCCATCTTAAAGTTTTAAACCTCGATCAATTTTTCTACGCAAAGGCAATGAAATTCTTGTCAGGTGTCCAAAAACGAATTTTATCACCTGATTCGGGAACAGCTTCAGTGTCGTGCAAAAGTGCATGGCTGTTGTTTGTGTGTTGCTGTGAGCAATTTCGTGTTCAATTTTCTCCGACTGGAAGAACAGAAGGTGTTACCTGTCCAACAAGCTGTCCAGTCGTTCTCACAGAACTGGTAGAGGGGCACAATAAAGCTAGTAAGTCCTTCCTTTTTACAGCCGATTCAGAAAAATTCAAACAGGCCTGTGTAAACACCTGGTGGTGGTGGTGGTTGTGGTTGTGGTGGTTGTAGTGGTAGGGCTCGTATGAGAGCAAGCGCACATTTGTTGTGTGTTTGGGTTGCGGTCCCCTATACCGAGGAAAAGGGGTGGAGTACCTGTAGACCTACAGGCTGATCAGATAATGCAGTGCAAATATAACCTGATCCAACAAGCGTGCTTGGCAGGGTCACGGCTCGCACCTGGCTGGTGAACTCGCCACAAACGGAGCAAGATGAGGCTGCGGCCAAAAGTGCAAGGACTCGAAAAGAGGTTATGTTGTGTAAATGTCCTATTTGGAATTCCTGACATTCGACTGCCCTAAACTGCACTGTTAACATGACCCTTCCTCCCTCCCCGAAAAAAACCCAAACAAACAAAGAAGAGACCTCCCCTTCCATCCACTCATCGTAACCAGCAAAACTCGTTTACTCCAACAATCACCCAAGTTCACAACAAGGTCAGCTTATGATTTAATTTAGGAACAACAAAAGCTGTAAAGATTATATTAAACATACCATACAATCAATAGGATGTGGCATATTACGAATATGATCCATTTGGGAGCCCAGGTGCATGGAATTTTCACTCTTTTCAACTACAACACCAATAATAGTAATAATAATGTCCAATCGACATAATATCCTCGACGACTGACAAACTCACTGTGTAGTTAACCCGACATTACCTCTGTTTATTTGAATCAGCAGTCGTTATATGTAAATATCACCTACTTTACTTACTTATTTCTCTTCGTACCTATGTGGTACCGAAAGCATCCACTACAGACTATTTGTGTCTAGCTGGTTGGATGAGGAGCCTTGGGCAAAGAGAATTCACTCGGTTATAAATGACTCTGTTTTAATGTTGTAAATAATTAATTCCTGATAACAATAATTATTAAAAAAGTGTCGCCACCATGTCTTCAAATGATTATCTCGTCAAGTTTGACAGTTTTCTCATACGAGGATCTTGGGAGAAAGAACCGGATTTAAAAGTAGTGCGCAAACGGAATTAACTTTAACTCCTCTGAAATGGGATGAGATATGAGCTCTTGGACTTTGTGAATTATCTCCATCTCACGAGGTACAATCCCATCATCGATATCCGCGGGGCCCCTTCATGACTGCATGGTCATTGAGCAGTTACCCATGTTCGTCATCCTGGTGCCGGGGTTGTCCAGGTCAAAGGTGGCAGGCATTACGTTTCCGAAATTCTTTCAGACGAAAAGCCACACCTGTTGTTAGAAGTTCGGCCAGTGATAAAAGAAGCTTTCTGAGTGAAGGTCATGGTCACGGTTGTTTATTTGTTGAGACCAGTACAAGCGTAACAACCCGGTGACGCACTTGGCTGCCGCTCCAACCGCCGTGACGTCCGTCGACAGATGAAAAAGATTGTTGCAAGTCCTTCAGACGTACGTTACCTCACGTGCACCACTACACACCTCTCTGCTGCTCCACTCGTCTGTGACCTGTGCTCTCGGTGTGAAAGACATAATTTGTTTGTCACACTCGACGCACAGCTTTTGTAAGTCGACCTCACACCATCCGACTGGAAACAAGCTCGACCATCTGAACAAAGACACTCCATTCACCTGTAGACGAAATATTTCACTCTGGGCTGGAGACTGGTTTGGAGATTGGTTGAATACAGAAATTGTATTTTCTACGTTTTAAGAAAGTGGTTTACAAAAATAAAACTTTTTTCCTTGTTGTTTAGAGGGGCTTCCTTAATCTGAATCATTTCCAGAACAGTCAACAACAGTTGTTGTGAGCACTAGCCTTGCAGTGGTTTTATTCGCGAGTGCAGGAATGAATGAAAGCTTTTGTAAGGCTCGAATGTTTCCCGAGTTTCGGTTTTTACATACGCCTCCCCATTCTTCCTGAAAGATTCATTGGCATGGGACCACATTGTGTGTATGAGTGTGTGTTTCCAGACGCGTGTATGGGTGGAGGCGCGCGTGTGTTTGCCCAGGAAGAGAATACTTTGAGGACTGATTCGCTTGGGCATCCCTGACCTATGTCTGGATTTTATTTCATGAATTATTTCCTTGCTTAACACTGTGAGTCAGTAATGACTGCTTTGTCCGCCTACTTTAATCACTTAAAATTCTTGCTAGCACTCAAAGATCTAATTAAAGTACGACTGTGGTCGTGAGACACTGATGAAGAAATCACGCCGGTGTTAGTAATTTACTCTAAGTCCAGCTGTGGGTCGGCAGCAAACAGTTAGGTCCTACTAATTGGGAGTTTAGTAAGTCAAGATCGAAGAAAAGTTCTAGAAAAGGAATTTATAGCAGCAGCAAAAATAATAGACATAGAAAAAAGAGGCAGGAGAAGGTGACTGATGAGAAAGAAAAAAGAAAATAACAACAAAAACCAAAAACTAACAAGCAGGAGGAGTCAAAATTTGCTGGGACAGTAGCCAGAAAAAGAATAAATTGAAAAGGATGGAGAGATGAGTAGAAAAGCGAGGAGATAAAACCTGAAATAATCATGAAATGGTGTGTCTTGGATAGCCGTAGCCATAGCAACATGTCAGGATTCTGGCCGCCAACAGATCGAGTTCTTAGTTCGTCCCTGACACCGTGCCGCCTGCCCCAAGTCCTGGTCGTCTGCTCACGTACGCACCAACGGAAAACAATCCAACATCAGTTCACAGTTTTCCTGAAACTAGACCAAGCGCTTCTGTTGAGGCACAATGGTCGTTGTTGATGTCAGGAAAACGAAAACCCACAAGGAAAGTCGATCGAATGAATGGAAGAGGTAACGAGGGAACAGAATGAACGAAAGAATGAATGAATGAAAAAAACCCGACTTTGTAGTGTTACTACAGCTCGCGCGCGTGTGTGTGTTTGTAACAAATTAATTAGTATCCGCTCATTTCTTTATTATTCATATTCTTGTTTGCGGTTCATTCCTTACTAATTCATCAAAGCATCCATGATAACCCGCTTACATCATCTGAAGATAAGTACACAAGTAATGAACTGTTTCTGAGATTCGTCCTCATTCAGGGACAGGGTGAATACCAGTTGCATGAGACTGAAGGATCGTGTTTTCCGGCAAACATCTATAAATGTACAGTCAATGGTCTTTAGTCATCCCCTCTCTCTCAGTCCTTTATCTTGACCTCAGAGATGTGTAGGGTTTGTCTGCAGAAATAAAATTAATGAAACTGGTGCTTTTTCTTTTCTAATTTTCTGCATATCTGATTCCTCCATCCCCTCTCACCTCGACAATTCTTCTGGTTCACTTAGAAATTATCTCCTTCACCGGTGTGTGTGTGCTCATGTCCAGGGATTGTTGTACTTGTATCTTGTTTGTCAGAATTCATGACTATAACCGAAATTATCTCGCCAAATCACGGTTACTAGGCTAGAGGGTATTTTAACATGAAAGCATTGTTTGTTTGTTTAGTCATAACCACTTAAAACCAAGTGCCGATTAACAAATAAATAAATGAACTCTCTATTGTTAGGGAAAGTCACAGATAAGTATATCCCGTTTATAGTAAGCTCTTTAAATTATTTTGATTGTTGTGTGACGAACTTTGCCCTTTTCTAATGATCAGTAGTATGACGTGTACAAGTAAATTTGAAGTAAACTTAATTTAGTTTATCATCGACACGTGGTGTTTTCCGTCGCTGACTCACCCAAAATATTAAAGTGTGACGTGGCCATGTACAGTCAATTAATTCACTTCCACAACACTTGTCATCGGTCCGCTGATCTACTTGTGTATTTGCAGGTCAAGTCCAGAGTTCACTCACACGCTCCGCGGAAGCAAGCGAGGACACACGCAGCGGGGAGCCACGGCCCAGTTGCCGCCCCTACACAGCCGCCCACGCACACACACGCACACACGCACGCGCACACACACACACACGAGAGCTCATTCACAGCTCGGCATCTGCGCAGGAAAGAAGCCAGTCCGGGAGTGTGTCCCTCCCCGACCGCGTCCCATTCACGCAGGAGACTTGCCTACGGCAACAGGTTTAGTCAGTCTACGGCTCACAACGTGAAGTTTACGTGCTTCATCCACGCGCGGGCACGAGCGCGACGGCGTTTTGCTCCGATTCTCCTCACAGGTAAATTTTCATCGGATGAACTTTCCTCGGCAAGCGAAAGTACCTCTACACACTCGACCTCTTTTTTTTAATAATTTACCTGCAAGCTTTACCTGACAGTTGTACCGCCGGCGCAGGTGTGTTTTGAGTTACTTGACCTGGCAAAAGTGATACACTAAAAAAAAAAAAAAAACTTGAACTGCTCGCACTTGCTGGGCCCTGCTGCGTGTCAGGGTAGCCGGGGACTCGGCACACCTGTGTTGGGCGTTAAGAAAACTGTGAACTACGCAAGTTTGTGTGAGGGTCAGTCTGAGGCAAGCATCATGATTGCCAGAACGGTTGCGGGGATTTCCGTTGTCCTGGCAACATACGTCATGATCTGGCGACCGGAGCCCTTTGGACGAGCGCTGGACTCTGTGTTTGTGGCGGCTGTTTTCTACCTGTCCGTCGCCTTTCTGTCGGCTTACCTGATCTTCGGCAAGCGGCCTACGCGCTTTATAGACCCTGCCGGCAAAGCCGTCGTCATTACAGGTGAGTACAGGTGGACGTTTGTCGGCTTGAATTACATACTGTGTTGACCCTTGCACCCTTTGTGCTAAAGATAAGCGTTTTACAGTGCGTAATGTCAAGTAATGCCAGTCATGTAATGTCACAGATTTGACAACACATTTGTGTATGCGTGTGAGATATATATATACTATGCATTTTTTTAACAAAGATCATAATGTCAAGATGGACTAGATATAAAATAATGCATGTGTGATTTTGTGTCATGGTGGAAACGTGGCCATGAATACCTACGTACATATGTTACACTGAACTGAATTGATTGTGTATATGAGTTTATCACGTTATACCTGGACTAAAGTAGGTAAGCCGAGGGCTGAGACTCACCGTTCATAAAAACTGTAGTGTAGACACTGTCTGTATACAGTAGCAAAGGTCAGAGCGCAAAACACGTACAAGAAGTCTTGTCAGCTTGAGTGTGAGTGTGAGAGAGAGAGAACTCTGGTTGGAATGCTGTTGAAAATGGCATTGGCTTCTAAGTACACCTTTGCGACATAACTTTCGTTACTACCTCGTCTGTGTCGACGAGATTACTCTTTCATAAATGTCCGAGGACCTCTTGTAGCTGCCTCGCCTTTCATCTCCCAGAAGCCAGGAAGCTGCGTGATCCACTTGACACAGTCAAGTTTTCGGTAAATCCACTTTCCTTTCTGAGTCTTATTGAGCTGCTTCACAATGCCTTGTGAGACGACAACCACCAGGCTTGTTTTGCCTTCGTCTTGCTGTTTAGCTTTTCCACCATGTCGTCCTTGTCCACGTGTAGACGTGGAGAGGTGTTGTCGGCCACGTTGAAAAAAAAAGCTTAGTAGGACAAAATAACAATTAAACATCAACAAAGGAAACCAACCGGGTGAATGAACGCTTGCTAGCCTACTTTCACCAGTTAAAACGGAAGTCACGATCCATGAGTAACAATCATTTGTCTAGGTCGCCAACGGTGTAAGGTCAAGGCCATGGACCGGGTATTCCTTTTAACAATCACACTTATCAAAAAATAAATAAATAAAAAAATTAAAAAAAAACCAACCCCACAACATTTTGCTGTAGTTGGGATGGGGATTGGGAGTGAAAACCCCGACGGGAGGTCATGTCCATGAAACTTTTAGTATTTTGAGAAAGTTTACCGCGGTTTTACTTTCGTCTCACTTAGAGAAAAGGGTTTCATTAAGTCAGAGGGAAAAGACACAGGGAAGGTAGAGAACAAGGAGATATATTGTTAGTACAGACATGTAGAGAAATACATGGGTAACTGGCACATATAGAGATGTAACCCGGCGAAGGGTGATGGCAGGAAGTGATAGAAGTAGATACAAGCAGATCGGGAGACACCAAGAGGTAATAAGGGAAGAGGAGAGTGAAAGACTGGAATATGACTGAAAATAGAGATAGAATAGTCAAGTAGATATAGAGGGAGACGAGGTAGGGGGTGATAGACACACACCAAGGAAGGAGGTATGAAGGAACAGTTGAAGTGTAACATTGAAGTGCAATATATTTTATCAGGAGTACATCGATTCTCAACTGAGGAGTTGTAGATCTTTAAGAGATGATAGCTCCCAGCACCGTCTGCACAATGAGAGATATGGAAACACTCTGTTGTCCGATGAAATATCAAGAGGCCAGAAGGACTAGTGGTAACCCAAGTTTGATAAGATTTTATTTCGGGTATGTAGGAATAAGTTATTCTTTAGGGATGAACGCGCTTGAAAGGCAAAATGAAAACCTTTTAATATCAACACACCCAGCCGGCACTCAACACAAGTGAGGCAATAGAGAGAGGGCATTCATCACAACAAAGCCTCTTGCTGTTAACACACAAACAAAATGGGGAGTTTACGACACACCCATGACAACCTTCGCCGGTATCCTAGGTAACTTTTGTAAAAATTGAAATCTTTACCTGCATTCTTTCCTTGACGCCTCCTCATCCATCTGCAAAGAACATTTAAGTGCAACAAATGTTCTAGTCTGTGGAAACAAATATGGATTGTAAAATTGTAATATGGTATTCATGCTTTTATTTGATCTTTTCCTTAACAGTTGTCTTGAAGCCAGCGCGTGACGAGTCCAGATTTGAGACTTTCCAAAGGTTCCCTAAAGTGAGATGTCGAGGGTTGTGCTGACATGTTGAAATATTTGCTGGCCTCGGTGGTCATGTGACGGTACAACACATACCAGACACATGTTTTAATCCAGTAGATATGGCGTTGGCTTTTCAAGCTGTAGGTTGTTTTTTTAATTTATTTTAGGGCTAAGGTAGGTCCTGTGTTTCAACAAAAACGACATCCAGACCTTTGTCGGGAGTTGTGATCGTGGTATCATTATTTTCCTTCTCGCTGATTTCTTCTGTAGTTCTCTTTGAAGTTCTCTCGCGCGTTCATTCCATTCTGCAATCCTTCGTCTGGAGAACCTCAGACTCATTGAGTCTGGGCTGTTAGCGAAATGAAGCATGATGCTTTCGAGAAGTTTTGTAGGGTGGTTTCTGCTCCGACTGACGTACAAGTGGTGAGTTCTACTTGTCCCTCTCCGCCATCGGTGAGTTTTTTTCTGTTTGTGGAATCACAGAGCTTACAATACTTTGCTCTTTGTGCTGGTTTCTCGGAGAAGGCGCTGAGGCCTATAATCAAGTCTCACAACATTAAAGTAGAAGGTCAGAGGTTCAAGTCTCTCTCACTGCTGTGGCTGGAAAAGACCCCAACCCTTGTCATTGCCCAGCCGGCACGAGAATGGAAGGGATATTTTTATTTACATAGCTTTGGAGAAATAGTATTTTGCCATGAGCTCGGCCTTGTTATTAAAAAAAGTTTGCACTTAATAACATCGCCTAAAAAAAAAAAATACGTGGGAGCGAGCGGGAATAGACTTCAAGCGAATATAACGGGACAAACTTGTCTAAGTCCGAGAACCACCAGGGGTTGCGGGAAGAGGTTATCTCCCCCGACACGAGTTAACCAGTCCTTACACAGATAAATATAAAAAGGACCTGACACACGGAACAGAATGAGAGTCAGTTAGTGGCAAACACTGCTTGTTTTCTCCATCCACAGCTCAGTGTTTTTGTCAGGAGTAATGAAGTGCTCGGAGGCATTAACGAGCAGCCTCCCACGCGTCCAAAAAGATATTCCAGATAATTAGACTTTACTCGGCTAATTGGGAACAGGAGAGTGGTTCAGAACTAGATAGAGTAGGAGGGAGAACCACATGCACGTCATGCTAAGCCATTGAGTTTGACGACTGAGGAACAAGCAAGCTCGTCGAAATTTCTAGAAAAAAACAAATATGGCGGTGAAAAGGATGCTGTTAACTAACCTCTTATCAGTGATTATTATCAGCCTTTTTTAGGCATGTAGTCCTTCTCTCTACTACATCTTATAGTCCTTGCTATTGCTTTTTCCATGTTTTTTATTAGTTGTTTTTACGTGCAGTGAGTGTAACGAATCCTCGTGAGGTCCTCGTTGCTGTAGTCGTTCGCTTTACGACTTCTAGCAATGAGTCTGGACGCCATCGTAGTCCTGCGCCACGAAGTTGAACTTTCCGAAGAGCTGTATATATGGACTGCCAAATCCTGTGAGTGCTGAGATTAACTTAATTAACCTCGAGGTAAGAAGTCTCAGTGACTGTCAAAGATCTCTGAACAACGCACTGACAAATGGATTTTTGGGCACACAGGACACTAAGCACAAACCTTTTCCCGCAAAGCCTGATATCAAACCATTCAAACATTGCCTGCAGCAAGAAAAATAATGGTGCTACAATGGGCTTCATAGTTTCTTGAACGGTAAATAAAAAAAAGAAAATGATAAGAGAGAAGCTGTATTTTGCTTTCTGTGCATCATGATCATCATCATTGTCGTCGTCATCGTTTTGTTTTCCTTCTTGCACGGTCCAGAAGCACTTACAAGTGCTAAGCTACTGACTGGTTAAAACAAGCAACAAATATTTTCTTTTCCTTGTACATTCTTATTCTTGGCTCCGGCATCCAAGAAGCATAGCTCTGGCACAAACCAACCAAAACAAAGCTTGTATGTGGAACAACTCAGCCTGACAGGTATGCATGTAAGTGTTTACGTGCGCGTGCGCTTGTGTGTGTTTGTGTGCAGTGTGTGAGTCACTGCTCAAGGAATCCAAACTTGTGTAGAAAACGTCCTCGGCTGCGGCCATCAGCACTTGCAGGGTGTAACTACCCGTATTTCACCCGCTCATTAGATGATAGCACGATCTAGGAACGCCGATAACGAGATTAAAGAGCTTACTCATCTAGCAGATGACATCACTGACGATAATTAATTCTATAACATCCTCTTCAGCATGCAGCACACATACACAAACTACTGGTTGTCCACACAATACTAGTCATCTGTAGCAGATAGTATTCAACATATTGGGCATTTATAACAGATGATACTGCAAAGAGAATTTATGAATCAGAACACAGAAGGTTATGGAGGAGGGCGGAGACCAGAGAAAATACAAAGAAAAGTTATTTCTGAGTCTCGGTGGGTCCGGTGACGCAAGAGCCAAAGCGTTAGTCACCAAGGCAACGAGGGTCGTGAGCTGTGGGTTCTTCTCTGCCCTTGACACGCGCACATATTTAACATCACAACAATTATAAAAATTAAACAGAAGACGAGGAAAGTCCTTAACAATTCGACATTGCGGAGTAAAAAAAAAAAAAAAAAAAAAATCAGGTTCTGCATTCTTTAGTGGAAAATTGTTTTTTCTTAATCGGGTAGAAACGGGATGCGTGTACTTGCTACCTGAAGTGCATATAAAGGCTCTGATGGCGCGAGTACCTGGATTCCAGGTTTTTGACGAGGGTTAGGAAACGGGGTGTGGAATGGAGATTAGATTTTGTGGAGATAGGAGTGCGAAGCATGGCATGCTGGCAACTGTTAGATAAAAGGGATGCAAGAATTAAGATGCTTGTTAGCACATTCTTGCTGGCTTTACTTCTAGAATTTAATGTAACTGGTCATGAGGGTCTGGAGCGTGGAAGAGTTCCAGTAGAAAGGAAATAAACAAATGACGGAAGGAGGAGAGATAAAAAAAAAATCAGAATAAACAGCTCCGATTTTTCACACTTACTCTAAAGTCTTTAAATTCATGCAGTAAAAACAAGTCAGTATTTGTAAAGTATTAAGAAGTAAAAGCAAAATGGAACAACTAGAAGCAAAAACAAAAACGAAAAAAATCCACAAAAGCTGGAGTCTCTTCATCAGTTCGTGTTCCGCAGTTCCTCGGCAGTGGCTTCAGTCGAACTCAGGCGTGCAATGCTTTGTGAAAGGGTAGCCACCCGAATGTTATTGTCAGAGAAAACAGCTTCTGTGCCGTCTTGGAAGCATCAAAACATGGCAGGTCTGGGACTTGTTTACATATCTCTTGTTTTCTCGCGTGCGATAAGCGATGGTGCGAGCGACCCTTTGTCGGAGCTCGGCGGCAGAAAAAAATGTTTGGGTGGGGTGGGGTCGGGTGGTGGGGAGTGGGTAGACCAACCACAAGTTTCAGAGTTCTGCCTGATACCTGAAGCTGCTGATAAATTTTGCTGAATCGTGTGCCTTTTCTTTCTGTAAATGGCAGCCTGTGTTATGAAAGGCGCGTAGATGCAGTTTGACCTTTGCGCCGGTATGGGGTCACGGGGTTAACTCATTTATGTCGGTCTTGCCGAAAAAAGTACAGAGCACAGAAATATCTTATTCCTTTGGAGGGAAAAAGGAAAGAGTGTTTATTGAAAAGGGTATCGGGCTCTATAATGTGCATAGCAAGAACATGTGAGAATGAACGCATTCATCCATAACACACACACACACAGACATTCGCGTTTTTCTAGTTTATGTAAAGCTTTGCTGTCTATCCACGACATCTTCACTGCTCTGCTACTTTCAACTGGTGTGCCCTGGGGGTTAACACCCCGTTGACAGGAGATAAGGCTATATTAGAGATACCTGAGAGCTTGAAACCTGATCACCAGAACAGCTTCAAAGCTAGGAGGTTGTCATACATATTTTGTCCACTCCCAGTCTTCTAACATTTAAACAAGAATAAAGCTGAATTTTATCTGAAGAAAAGAATGGGAGTGTTTTATCTGTTTGTCGGCCTGTCTGAATGGATTGCTATTTGTAGAAGAATATCCCTTTCTATTCATGTTGATATCATCGATTCGCAAGGAGGTTGTGTCCCCCTGTGAGCAAACTAAACTCGTTGTTTACTCTCCCGTCGACCCAATTTGCCGACAGAGAGTGGAGTCAACATCATTGTGATATGACATTACTGGACTGTTGTCAGAAGTGCATTCCAGTCCATTGCAACTGGCTGGCAGTTAGCCTGATGATCCTACCAAGAGCTTTGTGAAATGCCAGGCGTGCCTTGGTGGCGATGGGAGGTCCAAACACACCTGAGCATAGAATCGTGTTCCTCCTTTGCTCTGGATGCCGCAGTTGGCGAGCATGAGGTTTCCTTAGCAAATAAACTCTGACATAGATTTTTCATCACATTTGTTTATTGTTATTTCGACAGTGGGTTTTTGTTATTTGTTTATTCATTTTTTGTTGTTGTTTTTGTGTACGAGGCACGGTTCTTGCATATCTTCTGTGCATTGCATAATGTATGCACTTCGAACAGAGGCTTGTCACGTGATGAGATGTACATTGTGAATGGGAAAGCACATGGGAAATAAAGTCGTAGACTGAAACATTATCCCCCTTTTTAATATATAAATATAAGGCTAAGTGCATGTCGCCACTGGATATCGAACGCGAACCAACAATTCTACTAGTTACCCAGTGTTTGCTTTTGTGGTGTTGTTTGTTTGTGAGTGTGTGACACGCACACACACACACACATAATTTTATGCATGCATGCGAGAGAGAGGGACAGGAAAGTTTGCTCATTATTTTTGTATTTTAGTCTTCTGTAACATACAGAGATACACTGTATCAATCAGTGATACTGATTATTATGATTATGATTATTATTATTATTATTTCAATGGAATAGATTATCATCCAGCCGTTACCTCACGAAAGTGTTGTGCACCTCACTGCAGGTAAAAATAAATCTTTTCGCCGGGTTCTCTCTCGAAAGCTCCAGGCCGACGGTTGAAGTATTTTTTTGCAACCAATTTAAACCGGTTCCTTACAGGTTCTTGTTGAAGTAAACACGCCTTCAGGCAAACAGGAAACCTCGGCTCTTACAATTTTATTTGCTTCGTCCTGCACTCTGACTTAATAAAGCTGCCGTGTGTTTGTACAGAGAACATCCCTTGTACTTCGGCGCAGGTGCCTGAGTGCATGAGAATGTTTTTAGGCGAAAGCTTTCTGACATTCACAGATACAAGCTGAGTTCCATTATCCTCACCACCTGACTACTGCTATCCTGATTATGATGCAGACAATACTAGTCAGTAAACAGGAAGGAACAGCTGATGGGAAGAGGTATGAAGCAGGTTAAAGCCATAGTCCGAGACTTTGGGCAAAGACTTAGGTCTGTGATTTAAAAAAAAAAAATCAGCCAGTTTAACCTCACATTCAAAATATATTGCTGAAGTATTAAATTGTTGTCAAGAACTTAAATATTTTTCGGATTCCGGGAAAGATAATCGTCGCACTGTTAGTGCTTTTTTCAAAGGTCCTAATCTCTAACCTCAAAGGAAGAATATAGCGAAATTTATTAGGCATTATCTAAATATGTTGCTGCTAAACAAACATATTCTACAGCAGACTAAAATAAACCACACAAAGAAGCCTTCTGTTTAAGTCTCTGTTCTCTGATTTTTGCACGTATTTGCTGATAACCTTTAATACTGCCTCCGCCAGGTATCTTGTTGACTTAGCCACACTGACAGACTCAAACTTGATTAAAAATAAATTTATGGTCTGTTATCACATTTTGAGATCAGACGGTGTAGAGGAGACTGCGGATGAAGCTAAGCACAAGTTTTGCAAGATCCCGTTTTCTTGCTCAACAAGAGGCACATCGACAATATTATGAAAGTTGTAGGACTCATACTTACGGCTAAGTAGGACTTAGCAAACAGACAGCAGTATACTTACGGCTAAGTATGACTTAGCAGTCGGATCCGCACTGATAGAATCTCTCGTGCCAGTGTAATGGAGCACACAATTTGTCCACCGTGGTCCCTTGCATCTCTTAGTGAATCATTTATTAAAAGCAGACAGCGTGGATGTCCATTAGTTAATGAAAGGGACATTAAGTATTATCAGTATTCATGAGATTGCAGATCGTGAGTATTATTTGCCAGGCTGACACTCATTTCCTACTGAAGTCAGTTTCCACCACAGTTATTCGATGATTATGTCTGCATGAAGTATTACATGCCATATAACATTAACTGTCAGCTACACATTTAATAATGTAATTAACTGAATGAATTAATTTAGTGACGTCAGGAATGTAGCAATTACCACATCGTCATGGAATTTGTAGATAATTATTGACAGTAAGAATGCTTTTGTAAACGAAACTTTCACATAATTGCTCTAATGATAAATAGTTGGAAAGGTACACGATTCTGTACCAATCACGGAATTTTTGTGTGTAGTGATTGAGTAAAACTCATGATCTTTCATTCTCGAGATACATGGCTACAAATATCACCATGGAGAGAAAGATATCAACAGCACAAGATAACAGGATAGTGCCAGGATAATTTTGTGAAAGCTTCAGCTAATGAGATAGAAGGGAACAAATGTTAATTAGAGACATTGTGACTTCTCGACTTTGGAGTTGGAGGGGGAGAAAGCCTGCAAGTAGTGGACAGGGAGTTAGTCCACTTGGTTAACATCAACACTGATTGCTGCAAATTCACTCAGTTTAGTGGAGGACAACCAGAAGGCTTATTAGTTTCATTATGTAGTAAACAGCTCTATTGATCGTCTTGTTTACACCAACACCCATCACTCGGCAGAGCCTGAGTTAGACAAATGTTTGAGTAAAGCAAGGGAGCGAGGTGGTCGACCTAACAGCGGGTACACAGCACATGGAGCCGCCAGCTGCCCAGACTGGTATTTACACAGACTTGCAGGCGGCATCATCAGGCAGAAACACTGAGCTTGAGTGCGTGCATGATGTCTGCACAGTGCAACCAGTGTGTTTGCGAGACAGACAGACAGACAGACAGACAGACAGACAGACAGACAGACGTGTGCACTTAGGATATAAAGTTGGAGGGTATGTGTAGCTGCTTGTTTCTGAGAATGTCTCGAGTCAAACGCCAGAACAAACTGTGGGTGGGCTTCTACCCGCATACCGTTGCTTTCGGTGGGTGGAGGGTAGGAGTGGGTGGGGTGGAGAAAGAGCACTGGAGTTCTCGCCATGCTCTTGCCGTCAAAGCAAACAAGAGGGTTGAGGATAGACTGTGGGTAGAAGCAAAACCTGTTCTTACAGTCAGCTTGGTCAGGCACGGGCACCTCTTTTTTTCTCAACTTCTCCTACAATCCCCACTCCTCCCTCCTTATCACTTTATCTCTGTATATATAGAACGGACTAACCCCTCACCTTATCACTTTATTATGTAGATATAGAAGGGTCAAACGAATGTTTGCTTAAAGGAGCAGTGAGAGCAATATGTGCAAATAAACCTACAGTGATGTAAATAGATGGGGTTGTTTGCACGTTTTGATGGAATATGTTCCCTTCTGTCTGCACCATGGATCTGCCAAGGTTTCAGCCTTCCACTATGGCTATGGAGGTTTTATAATGTAGATAACGTGTTAACAGTACATACACTTGTGATCATACTTACACATTCAAAAACATTTTTTTCAATATCGTGTTCTTTAATGAACGAGAACGCTAGGACCTGGAAAAGCATGACATTGAATGGTCCACCCCTGCAAATGAAGAGTCTACTTCTGCTAGCATTGTCTTTCCTTTCTACTTTGCCTTTGAACTTTTTCCATGGCCCTTTGACATATAACCCTTTCCGAAAGAGTTTCGAGCATGGTTCATTGTGTGATCTTTGGCCTATGACACAGTACTTACAACACGAGGGGAATATGGAATGCAGTAATTTATTAAAGTGAGAAAGAAATAAAAACAGAAACTTGCAACAAACTACGGGTGATGATACGGGTAGAGAAGCAAGAGTAAGAATAAATAACCAAAGAGGACCAATCTGTTTGGGGAAAGCGACTGAGTAGCTGCATTCAGGTCGCCGCTAGTCTGCAGCCTCATCCTCCCAGACTGATGTCATATTCCATTCAGGAATCTCGGGTACTGGCGGGTGCAAGTGTCTGGCGGGGTGCCACGCTCTTCACTTCAGGAAGCAATTAAGAATATGACTGCCTGCGAATTCCAAAGAGAATTGGAGATGTACAGCCGCAAAACCGCCGAGGGACTGCAACCTGTTGAAGTTCGCATCCACGAGCGACAACTGTTGACGACGGAGAGAATCGGGATTTTAGGGAAATGAGGAGGAGCGCTAGGGACTATGGCAGCCGACATTTTTATTCAATAAGTATAATAACAACAAAAAACAAGAACATTTGTAGGCGCACCTGTCCGCCTGCCGGTGAGGTCTGTAGGTTTGAACAAATGAGCTGCAAGGGGAGCAAGTGCAGTAACTGGTGCTTACAAACACTAGCTGCAAACAGAATGTAAGAGCGGTGGAGGAATGAAGTTTACAGTCGGGGGCTGCCATAAAAACCTCGGCAGAAATAAATTTAAGTAAAGTGCTTAATGTTAATAGATGTGTGTAGAAGTTAGTCACAGGTCAACTTAAACGGTTGAGAGGAAATACAATACAAAAGAATAAAAGAAAAAAGATTTTAAAAAATATGAAGGAAGAAAAGCTTATTGAATATGTGTGTCATGAATATGTGTGTGTGAGAGAGAGAGAGAAAGGAGAAATGTGAAAAATCTGTTTCTGAATCAGGGTTAGGTGTGTTGCCCTTTCTGAATAGTCGGTGAGAGAGATGTTGATTGTAGGAAGAGCTGTACGAACATTATTTTTTTCCCGTGCATGTTCACTTTCCTGATTAACACTTTACCTCTGACCTTGTCAACATCCCCAGTCGGTGCAACCTTTAACACGGAGCGACAAGATGGCTGCTGACGACAACACGTGTTTCGAGCAGAGATGGTTAATTAACAAATGCTTGACTTTTCAGGATGCGACAGTGGCTTTGGCTTCAGTCTTGCCCAGAAGCTGGACGCAATGGGGTTCCAGGTGTTTGCCGGTTGCCTAGCACCAGACCGCGAGGGGGCGCTGCAGCTGCAGAAGTCCTGCTCCAGTCGTCTGCGCGTGGTGCAGCTTGACGTCACTGATGACTGGCACGTGCGCAACGCCCTCAGGCTGGTCAAGGACAACATCGTGGAGGGCGGTGAGTGAGAGGTTGAGGGTGTCATCGCCAAACTGTATCGGTCACCTGACATGACAGCAAGACGCACAACGCAAGGCCAACATGTGAATTGGGACAATGACCGAAGTCAGAGTCTAGATTAAAAAAAGTGTCATATTACATATAAACATATATCGTGTTTCCCCCGTTTCTGAAGTACGACAATAGAGAAAATGCCAGGACGATTTCTCATCACGTGACCTGGAACATTTTAAACGGTCCCGGACTTTGGACATTGTCATTTTGAATCTGAGCTTTGACATTTGTTATTTTTCAAGTTCTTTGACGTGACTCTTTCTCCTAATCCGCACAAAGTGTTCAAAATCGTAATTTCTCCAGTAATTCTCTCTCCCTCTGTCTTCTGCGCTTTTACTATTCACCACTCACCCCGCAGTAAACACGTGTGTCACCGTCTTGTCAAGTTTCTGGACTTTGTTCAAGGTCTGCTGGGCTCTCCTGAACGTTTTTGTCACCATTCCGTTCACATGTCTCCTTGCTGTCATGAACACTGTCACCTCTCTGTTCACAGGTCTCCTTGCTGTCATGAACACCTTTGTCACCTCTCTGTTCACAGGTCTCTTCGCTGTCATGAACACCTTTGTCACCTCTCTGTTCACAGGTCTCTTCGCTGTCATGAACACCTTTGTCACCTCTCTGTTCACAGGTCTCTTCGCTGTCATGAACACCTTTGTCACCTCTCTGTTCACAGGTCTCTTCGCTGTCATGAACACCTTTGTCACCTCTCTGTTCACAGGTCTCTTCGCTGTCATGAACACCTTTGTCACCTCTCTGTTCACAGGTCTGTGGGCCGTGGTGAACAACGCAGGCATCGCCACGTTCACGGAGATCGAGTGGTGCGCCGTGGACCACTTCCAGAAGATCATGGACGTCAACGTCCTGGGCGTGGTGCGCGTCACCAAGGCCTTCCTGCCTCTCCTCCGGCAGTCAAAAGGCCGCGTCATCAACGTCGCCAGCCTAGCAGGTACGTCACACGCGCATACTACGTCACAACAGAGCACACACGCACGTCAAGTGACATTACACGCGCGTCTAACGTCACAAGAGAGCGCACGCACATAGCGAGGTCAAGTGACGGCGCACGCGTATATTACGTCACAACGCGCACAGCTGAGTCGTGTGACGACACACAAATTATTGTAGATAATTTAGAATTTAAAATGCTGCGGGTTAATTTAGAGCAAATACTGACTGCTACTAATACAGAGCTGAAAACAGTTCAACAAATGGAGAGGAGACAAGACTGGCTTCGTGTAATTCAGAGCAGACAATGACGACTGCTACTTATTCATCCCTCACAATTACCACAGATGCAGGTAATTTAAAACAGTAATGAGTGCAACTAATTGACAGCCAAGCAGAAAACTAATTTAGAAGTGACAACATTGCAGCTAATTGGGGACAGGCTGCACTGACTGAAAGCTGAAAACATTTCACACCCCGCTGACTGCAACTCATTCACAACACAAGATTCTGAATGTTTCGCTATTGACACTATGGAGCATCAGCTATGCATGTCATGTCACAGACGATAGACATGTTTTCACTCACGTAAATAATTAAAACCTTTAGAATTTGTCATCACCACCAAACTTGCTTTCACTGGAATGTTCCACATTGTGAATGCACCTGTCTCGATGGTATGTTACGTATGCGACCATCACACAAAAGCTAACCCTTTCATGACTGTGTCTTTTGTTTGATTGCCACCCACATGAAATACATACGGTTATCTGACACCCGAGTGCTCTATTTATGCTCTCGTGTTTGTCACTCTTGCCTAAAGCCAGGTCATTTGAATACTGCCATCTCAGTTTTGTAAAAAAAAAAAAAAAAAAACAACCCCGTGGGTTCATCGAACCAAGGATGCCTGTTATATATCTGGCACTCTCAAGACTTAGCATCATGCTGTTTACGACAGCCAAATAAAACATAAATAAATGTTTGGCTTAAGTTGTTCTGAAGCTGACCACTATGTCGAAGTTTCAGATGGCTAAGAAGAGACTATAGAAGCCTCTGTGGTCTGGGGCTGTAGCCCTGAAACAGAAGTAGCATCATCCTAAAGCTATCCATGTACGGAAAGGAGGGTGGAATTCTTTTCTCACAGAACATTGGTCTGGAAATGGTGGACCAGTTGTGTTGACTACCCAGATTGTGATTCTGTTTTCATTTTTTAGGAGAGAAGATGTAGAGTGGAAGATAAGAAGAGGTAGCCTGGTAGCATATACAAGAAATTTTGCCGAAAGAAAAACAGGAAAATCATTAATCACAAATCCTGCAATCCAGTCCTTTCTCTCTCATAATGTGCATTGATAACGAATCTCGGTGGTCGTTAAACACGGCTCACTCTTTTTTATTATTCACCGGATTTCCCCTCATGACTACTTTCTTACATCCACTGAGGTGTTATACATATCGGCAAAGACTAACAAGAAAATCCGAGTTTCTTTTCACATGGTCTTCTGAATGATCAAGTGGGGCCGTATCCGGACACCTCTTCAAAGTCTGTAAGCACGCAGAGAAAAAGCCTCAGGCGCTACTACATAAACACAAGGAGGTCAAGAATGGATGGAAGGTGCACGGGTTGTTTTGCAATCATTCCAGACAGCTGGCAGTCTGCCAGGAAAATGCGGTTTCACACGATTTCACTGCCTATAGCATGACTAGCTTAGCACCTGTGACAGTAATTACTTGAAGAGAGAAATACCTGAAATCCGCTGTTTCTTGAGTGCTTCCAAAAAATTATGTCTGCGCTTTTTTTATTTTTCTGGGTTTACTTAATGCTCCTAGGAAGTATCCTTTTTAGACAGGAAGTGATGTTAGAAAATGTAAACCTATATGATCCTCTCAGACTGTGGTGAGGGAGGCGTGATGCCTGCTTTTGTAGTTTAACCGTATTTCACACAGTAACAGGTTTGATTGTAGGCATGTCTAGACTTTTCCCGAGACTTCGTTATCTGCAAATGGATGACTTAGAACAGCTAGTCCAGAAGCAATAAATAAATAATCTGTGTACAGGTCGCTTCACGCTTCCAGCCTTTGCTGCCTACTCCATGTCCAAGAAAGCGTGTATCGCCTTTTCTGACGCCCTGCGCCAAGAGATGGCCAAGTTTGATGTGTCTGTGGTCACCATAGAGCCTGGACTCTACAGGTAAATAAAGATAAAGACAAATTCCTGACATCATGGATGTATTAAAATATGATTTTATTGTTAAGACTATGCGAGGAAAACTAGGAGCATCCTTTAATTAGGCTTGTCGTGCACATCTGTGACCTCATTGCCTCGTCCGCTTTCTGTGCCTGGCGATGTGTTTATCTCGAGAACAGAATGTAGAAAGCGTATTATATCAGATTTCGGGAAAGAGCGGTTTGAACTGAGCTCATCCTAGTTATTTAAAAAGTGTTACTGTTAGACTATGAAGGGGTTTCCAGACCTTAATAACAAATCTGACAAATCAGACCCCTGTAGGTCCCAATGGATAGACTACGTGGAAACCGCTCTTGACCGGACCAGACAGAGAGGTTTATAGGAAAGACTTGTAGGACTTACAAAAAGGATAAAGGCTCCATGATACCCTCCTTTTGATTGGCTATTAAGGCACTGATGATTCTTCTGCCATCTAGATGTTACTGTCCGTTAAACGCTTGACTTTGGCATGACATCAATTATCCAGAAAGTGTTGAATCGACCTGAACTGGAAGTATTAAAGTTTGTGCAAAATTAATATCCATCTTATGAAATTCTTCATTTTTTGAGGCATTGCTGCTTCTCTAGAACCGTACCTTTCGTTTTTCCAGGACACCCATCACCCAGGAACAGTATCTCATCGACCTCAACCGGAAGTCGTGGGCCGAGACTCCTACCGACATCAGAGCCGACTACGGGGAGGAGTACTTCAACGCCTTCCTGCGCAACATCTCCGAGCAGATGAAGCGAGCACGACCCAATGTAGAGGAGGTTGTGGATCTGATGGTGACGGCCGTGTGTTCGGAGAAGCCACGTCACCGTTACGTGCCTTACTGGCGTTCGTACCTCCGCTCCCTCGTCCTCAGCAACTGCCCCGCCTACGTCAGCGACAGGGTTTTCAAAAAAGTGGGGGTCAAAGTTCCTCCCAGTGCCAGGACAAGGATCTCGTCTTCCAAGTCGTCTTCTGCCAGCAGCACGCCCAAGACAGGGTCACCTAACACGCTGGAGAGAAAAGTCACTTCAGAGGTCAACGGAAGTCCGGGGAGTTCCGGCAATGAGAGAGAATGAGACAGAGACTGAGCCTGGGTCCAGCATCACTTCTACAGAGACTGATGAACACAAGAGCTCAACATTTCAGTGGACTTTGACAGGGTTTTCGTAGCACAATATTTGATGTCTTTAAAACAAACAAATCTTGTTGCTGTTGCTGTTGTTGTTGTTGTTTAGTACATAGTTGTTGGAGCTTAGCATATAGTTGTGGTAAGGTAATTTAAAATCTTTGCGTTGTCTCCCTTATATTAGCAAAGTCATTCACGTTGGACGACATGTACAATCGCCCGATTTAAATAAGAAGCCACTTTTCTACAGACCAAAGATACTTTTGTTCTGCAGCTCAGGAAATCCTTTTGCCCATTGCTTATGGCTTGGCAAAAGACAACTACCTAAGCTATCCTTTCTTAGACATCAGGATTTAAGGCATGAAGAGGGAGATAATTGTTTTTACTTTTTTATTTGTTGTTTTGTTACATTTGTTCCCATGTTTGAAGGTCAGTTATTTTGAAGCTTTCCTTCTGCTAATCGCATGGACCTGTAACTGTGTTTGCTACGTTGTGTCTACAGTCCAAGGACCTTTTTTTTTTGAATTATTTACATTCGGAAAAATAGCTTGTGAAATTGTAAGACATTTGTACATACTAAAACTAAACTTTACATTATTATCCGGTGTATATTAAAAGCACTGCAGACAAACTGGAAAGCAAAATGATCTTTACAAAGAGGTTGTGCCAACCAATTGTTGAAAATCCCCAGTTGTTGTAATGGTGGATGTAGCATGCTTATAGTGTGTCCCCTTCATCTTCCAAAACTGTTCCCATTCACATGCTAAATATCTCATTATCGAGGCAAATAACAGCTAACTCCATAGCCATTTTTAATTAGCTGTTTGATGCAAGAAGCTGTTCATAGTACTACCTTCGAATGTTCTCATTACTGTGATTCGAACAAATCGCAAGGATGGTTTTGTGAGATGAGGAGAAAGCTACTGGGCGAATAGTTTGGTTGAGGTAAAAGAAAGTGTTGTGCTGATAGGTGGTTGTGTATACTTTCCAAGAAATCCTGTAAATCTCACTGTTCTAAGGTCACTGTACTAAAACAGAATAGACAGTATTCTTCACATTGTGTCGCAACTATTCGTCAGCTCTTAATGACATCGATGACGATTTTATAACCTCCTCACCCCCTCTAACTGGCATTTGTAAGATGTTGTTGCATTTCTGCATGGCCTCTTGTCAAGAGGGTTGTGGATTTACAAAAAAAAAAAAAAAAAAAAAAAAAAAAAGAGAGAAAAATATAAAAACAAAACAAAACTACACCCAAAATGGCTGTGAAAGTAGGCTACAACTGTTTCTCTACGTTTGCGGTCATTTGTAAAGTGGTAGACACCTAACTGGACGCTTACGATCAGGGATTACTTCCCCTGTGCAAAAGGGAAATAGAGGAAACAAGAACAGACTTTGTTGTTCAGTAGTTTCAGGGCTACTTTCTTTGTATTGACAATAGTTGTTATGGAATTGTCATTTGTACAGCTGTCATGCATGACGAGGTGTGTTCTTTTGAAGATCTCTTTGTTATTTTAGTTTTGTCCTGTGACTCATTCCACTATAATACATGTTTCATCTGAATGCACTTAATGTTGATCAGGTGTTTTATGGCACATATACTGCACACAATTAACCTACCTGTAGTCATGTTCCGTATTCTTCCAGCTTCGCTTTTAAAACCGACTATGAGGGGCAAACTAAATACAAACCCACTAACGGCAAACCTGATTCTTTTCATTGAAATGATTTACTTCAGTGTTTGATGGCGTTCTTTAAGTAGTTATTATTATTAAAATTGGTTTTTTATTATAGATTTTTCTCCATCATTTGCCGATGTTTGATGACTTCTACTGAATGTTGTGTTATCTTCCTATCGCTTTTTTCTGACATTTTGTGGCACATGCGAGGACGCATTTACCCTTCCAGTGACTCAGGCCTCAAATGGGTCCAAGTGCTTAGACAGTAGTGGGGGTGAGGAGGAGGGAGGAGCAGCAGTGATTAACCTTTAAAGGCTGATGCTTGTTGTCTGTTACATTCGTTAACAGTTTGTGTCCAGAGTCGTATCTGGAATCGTGATGCCATTAGCTGAGCAGTTACTAAGTTGATATACCATGGTTATTATATGAATGAGCAATTAATTCTGGGATTCAAGCAAAGGGGTTTTACCCATTAATTATGGCACTTTTAGACACATTTGTTGGACGCTTGTTTATTCGCCCATTTAGAGGAATTGAGAAATAATCATTATACACAGATAGCAGTTCACTCGTACACTTTCCGTCGTTGATGTCTGCGCCTGTCTCTTCCCTGTTATATGTTTTGCTTTTATACCTCCTTTTTGTAAATGCGATCAGGGAAACTTTGTCGGCATTTCAGAAGGGATTAGGGAAAATTTGTTCTATTTTTCTGTTCCCAATCTCTCTCTGTGTCTGTCTCTTTCTTTCTATGTCTGTGTGTGTGTAAAAGTGGAAACTATTTAAAGCGTATATTGACATTAATTTTCTGTTGTTTGGGTTCTTGTCATTTTGTTTTCTTTGCTCACTATATAGTTAATTACAATCCACTTAGACATAATAAATTTGTTTACTTCAATTCCACGCGTCATGTAAAGCATTTACAAGGTATAAACCATTAATAAGCTCATGTTTGTGTAATGAGGGGCACAATACCGTGGCTGTTTTAAACACATATACCTCTACAGGTTGTATTGTGATATTGCTGTTCTGTATAATCATTTTTATCAGTGTTGAATTTGTAAAATAAAACCAATATTAAATCTTCTTTTTCTCTTATTGATTACGCCGCTAGCACTTTCTTTCTTTTGTTTTGTTTTTTTAAAAAACCAAGGAAACTTATACACTAATCTGCATTGTATCTGGTGTAAAAGTAACTTCATCTTTCATCAGAAACGCGTCAAACTAGCAACGGAAAGACGAGGAAGAATAAATGAACGGAGTAAATCGTGAATGCTTCTCTTTTCTGTGTGATTTATTTGTGTTATAAAAAATAGCATCCGGATTCATCTTGCTAAAGAGAAATAAAACAAACAGATTAAAATGAACAATTCGATTAAAATGAACAATTGCAAACAGTAACAGTATCTTCTTTAAAAGTCTCGATATAATATATATAAACAACTTTTCAGTACGGATCAGGTAACAAACACAACACTAAGATATGGGAGATAATAGGCGAAACCTTTTTTTTTATGTGGCTTACGTCCCTTGATTAGTTTATCCTCTCCCAGTTTGAATGAGTTGTTTAGTGTGGCGTCTGTGCACATAGTCAAAATTCTTAGGTTATTAGCTTGAGTATTATTTTAATAGCTTAACTAAATAATTGAACAACATTTCAGTTCAACATGCTTAAAACGCTGTTTATCTTGCAGAGAGACTAACAAGCCGTAGACAAGTGACGACACCTACTGGCAGCATGTGACAACAGCTGGAAAGACATCAATGACAGGAACTCGAAATCTTCATGTAACTGATGAGTGAATGTATTTGGAATGAAGTCGGGTGGTAGTGGTGGTGTCTGTGTAACCATGGACGTGGATATTAGTTCGTGGTGTAATAGTTGTGTGTATGACTAAATTAAAAATGCATTGAAAAGCCTTGGTTTACGAAAGATTTTATAGAAAAAGTCTCATTTAATTACTGCTATTTCCAGCAAATTACTATTATTATAAGTTGAAGATACACGATTAAGTCCGCATGCCTAAATATTTTGTTGGCTGTCGCTCGGGTGTTTACGTCTTACGACGAAATCATTTTTATTTGACACAATATTACAACTCATGTCTTGGAAAATAAAGGACTTGTGAACCAATCCGATTTCGCTTTTGTTTACCAATGAAAGAAAATGATTATGCTGTGTGATCCTCATAAAGATTTCAGCAAAACGAAAATCTTTTAATGTCTATTTAACTCGTGCGTCTGTCTCTCGTTTCTGTCTATTTATTCATTTTGTTTGTGTGCGTGTGTATGTGTGTGTATTACCTGGGTTGTCGGTAACGGTTATCCCACACACTATAACGGCTAATAACTGACTCGATATCAAAAATATAAATTATTATAATTAAAGACATCGTTGTATCTGGTGTAAGCGTGACTTCATCTTTCAACAGAAAAGCGTCAGAATGTAGACGGAAAGACTAGGAGGAATAAATGAACAGAAAAGTCAACTTGTGCATGCTTCCTTTTCCAGTGTGATTTACTTGTAAACAACAGTTTCCTCAGGATGCATCTTGATAAAGATAACAAAATTCAGACAAATTAAAATAAACAATTTAAAACAGTTAGAGACTCACAATTTTTTTCTTCTGTTTTAATATATTTACTTTTTATATCTGTATTTTGGAATGACAACATACCTTAAACGCTTTTCATCTTGTGGGGATACTAACAAGTGTGCTCACATACAAACATAAACAAAAGAGGAAACAATAAACTAACCAAAGCAAGTCTTAGTTAAAAGATGATTACAAGATAGAAATAATGTTGTGTGTGAGGGAAATGTCTTATTTCCCTTGTAAGCATAGTTCACGAGTGTGTGCGAGTGTGTGAGAATAAAAGAAAAAAGGGTATACTTTGTAAACCACGTGCAGGAGCACAAACTGTTGACACCTGACGGCAGCTCACCTCCAGGTTTTTCGCTCAGTGAACAGTGTGTGACATTCCCACCGCAGCCGCCGAGACGCTTGGTCCTACCTGTACAGGTGTGAATACAGACAGGGGAATCTGTGCATTTAGTTCCTTGCCCAGTCAAGGTAAGTAAATATGTGTTTATGTTGTCCTCAGTTCTAAATTCTGATTTCACGGCAAAAGTATTGTTAAATTGTTTAATGAGAAAAATCTTAACGTTCAATAAGAAATCACGTGATGAGTTTAACTCAGGGAGATAAATAATAAATGATATTTAATAGTAGCAGTGAATGGCAGTCTCATTAGTCATTAAGTTACAGGAACTAATGGGGAGGAACAGTTAAGGAGGACCCGCTGAAACGGATCTCTAACTACAGGAGGGCCGGACAGCCTTCCTACACCGGCCCCACCCAGGGGTGAGTGTCAACCGAGTGAGGGCTGGGTAGCTCGCACCGATCCGGGTAGCCCTGGAGTTTCTTCCCTTGTCGGTCGCCTAGGAACCAAGCATCCTGTCGACGTTTCCACGAATGTCCTGGCCAAAGAGTCTGGAATGTCTACCAGCATTGGTGTTTCTATGGCAACATGTGCAGTGGCGTGCTAGTGTGATTGCTAGTGTGACAGCTCACCTGCCGACAGTGAGTGGGAGGAGAAGAACATTGCTGGCGCTGAGATTTGTGAGAGCATCGGACATCGGGAGAGCACGGACTGACGGCAATGGTAAGTGTTATCTTCAATTTTATCTAATTTGTCAGTGTGGCCACTAGTCATTGAACATAGTCCCATGATGTCATCCATATCTTGTGATTAGCAAATAGACAGACGAGACAACAAGTATAAGAAACTTGACATTCCTAGCGTGGAACTGAGAAGTGCGAGAGGGTGAAGTTAGTTAGCATTGAGTTGTCTCTGTGTGAGTTGTCTGAGTAGAATTATTTGGTGTTTATACTGTGTGTTGCTGCAGAGTGTTTGGGCTATTGTGACCAGACCACAACCACTTTAAGAAAGATAACAGATAAGAAAAGAACAGAAAAGTAGACAGCAGGCGCTTCAGTGATTGCTTTTGGCTATCCATGTAGGTGAATGAATGGTGTGAACTTATTTAATGTGTGTATAAATGATGATAATGGAAAGAGTTGCTGTGGTTGTTATTGTAATAGTGATAAAGTTCAAAACGAATATTCATTGGCCAAGTAAGAATTTCAGGAATTACCATGGAGAGGAATTATCTTTCAGGAGGAATTACCCGGCAGAGGAATTACCTAGGACAAGGAATTAACGAGGAAAGGAACGACGATTGGAAGAATAACGTCAGCAGCTAGGTGTCACTGACCGGCCAGCACCCGCTGCTCCTGGTTATTGAAGTGTATCGTCGCCAGCCAGGTGTATCTACCCAGCCATCACCATTGGAAGTGTATCGTCGCCAGCCGGGTGCATCTACCTCGTCATCACCTGCGGCTCGGGGCTACTGAAGTGTATCGTCAGCAGTCAGGTAAGTCTGTCTCGTCAGCCCTCACTGTTCTAGAGTTTGCCAGTGTGTATGTCGTGAACAGGTGTGTCCGCCTAGTCGACACTCGCTAGTCTGGGATGAGCACATTGTCAGCCGGGTGGTGGTGGGTGGGTGGTGGGTTGGCCTCGTCAACTGCAGCGTAGGAGAGTTGTCAAGGAAGAATATTCAAGGAAGTTTGAAGAAAGATTATTCAATGAAGTGTGTGTGTGTGTGTATGTGTGTGTGTGTGTGTGTGTGTGTGTGTGTGTGTGTGTGTGTGTGTGTGTGTGTGTGTGTGTGTGTGTGTGTGTGTGTGAGTTTTACAGAAAGATTATTCATGGAAGTGAAAATGTGTGTGTTGCGTGCGTGTGCGTGTGCGTGTGCGTGTGCGTGTGTGTGTGTGTGTGTGTGAGAGAGAGGTTTGAAGAAAGATTATTCAAGGAAGTGTAGATCTGTGTGTGCGTGTGTGGTGTGTGTGTGTGTGTGTGTGTGTGTGTGTGTGTGTGTGTGTGTGTGTGTGTTGTGTGTGTGTGTTTTATAGAAAGAATATTCAAAGATGTTTAAAGAAAGATTATTCATGGAAGTGTAGATGTGCTTGTGCTTGTGCTTGTGCTTGTGCGCGCGCGTGTGTGTGTGTGTGTTGTGTGTGTGTGTGTGTGAGAGAGAGAGAGAGAGAGAGAGAGAGTTTTATAGAAAGAATATTCAAGGAAGTTTGAAGAAAGATTATTCAAGGAAGTGTAGATGGGTGTGGGTGTGGGTGTGTGGGTGTGCGTGTGAGTTTTACAGAAAGAATATTCAAGGAAGTTTGAAGAAAGATTATTCAAGGAAGTTAGGGTGTGTGTGCGTGTGTGTGTGCGCGTGTGAGTTTTACAGAAGGAATATTCAAGAATATTCATGTAAGTGTAGATGTGTGTGTGTGTGGGAACCTTCCTGGACAGAATGTAAACTGTAAGTAAGAATTGTGTGGAACTATTAAACTAACGGTTGTGTAACTTAACTGAATGACGAAAAGGTTTCAAGTCATCGATGACATTGAGATACTATGGTTTACAGTCATGCAAGTGCAATTATGTCAGCCATCTGCCATCATAATGTTTGTTGATAATGTTTGTTGATAATCATGATGATGTTTGATGATGATTATTGCTACTGATGATGATTGTTGATGATGATAACGTTTGTCGAAGAAATGACATTTGATGATTGTTTGATGATTGGTTGATTGATGATGATGAATGATGATAATACTGATGATGATTATTATTAATGATAATGTTGTTGAAGAAGATGATGATGCTCGATGATAACGATAACGATTATTGCTAATGATGGTTATTGATGATGATACCGTTTCATGAAGAAGATAATGAAATTTAATGATGATAATTGATGACCATGATTATCTATTGCTGATGATGATTATTGATAATGTTTGTTGTTGATGATGATGATGTTTATTGTTGGTCATGTTTGTTGATGATGATGATGTTGATGATGATTGTCGTTGATTGATGATGGTGGTGGTGATGATGGTGATGGTGATGGTGATGATGATGTATGGTGATGGATGATGGGTGGTGATGGTAATGATGGGTAGTGGTATTGATGAGCGTGTTGATGATGTTGATGATGATTGGTGTTGATTGATGATGATGATGTATGGTGATGGATCATGGTGATGATTGGTGGTGGTGATGATGGGTGGTGATGGTAATGATGGGTGTGGTGTTGATGATTGATGATGTTGACGATGATGCATTGATGATGCAATTATGATAGTTGTTGATGATAGTTGTTGATGATAGTTGTTGATGATAGTTGTTGACTGTTGTAGATTATTGTTGTTGGTCACAGTTGTTGATTGTGATGGATAATTGGTGATGAATGTTGGACGATGTTTGGTGGTGGTGGTGATGATTAGTGATGATGGGTGTGTGTTGATGATAATGCATTGATGATACAATGATGATAGTTGTCGAAGAGCCGAAGAGCCGAAGAGCCGAAGAGCCGAAGAGCCGAAGAGCCAAAGAGCCAAAAGAGCCAAGAGCCGCAAGAGCCGAAGAGACCGAAGAGCCGAAGAGCCGAAGAGCCCGAAGAGCCCGAAGAGCCGAAGAGCCGAAGAGCCGAAGAGCGAAGAGCGAAGAGCCGAAAGAGCCGAAGAGCCGAAGAGCCGAAGAGCGAAGAGCCGAAGAGCCGAAGAGCCGAAGCCGCCAAGAGCCAAAGAGCCCAAAGAGCCAAAGAGCCAAAGAGCCAAAGAGCCAAAGAGCCAAAGTCAAGAGCAACGAGCCAAAGAGCCAAAGAGCCAAAGAGCCAAAGAGCCAAAGAGCCAAGCAAGAGCCAAGAGCCAAAGAGCCAAAGAGCCAAAGAGCCAAAGAGCCAAAGAGCAAAGAGCAAAGAGCCAAAGAGCCAAAGAGCCAAAGAGCCAAAGAGCCAAGAGCCAAAGAGCCAAGAGCCAAAGAGCCAAGAGAGCCCAAAGAGCCAAGAGCCAAGAGCCCAAGAGCCCAAGAGCCCAGAGAGCCCAAGAGCCCAAGAGCCCAAGAGCACAAGAGCCCAGAGCCCAAGAGCCAAGCCCAAGAGCCCAAGAGCCCAAAGAGCCCAAGACGCCAAGAGACCCAAGCCAAGAGCCCAAGAGCCAAGAGCCCAAGACAAGGAAAGCCAAGAGCCAAGAGCCAAGACGCCCAAGAGCCCAAGAGCCCCAGAGCCAAAGAGCCCAAGAGCCAAACAAGAGCCCAAGAGCCCAAGAGCCAAGAGCCAAGAGCCCAAGAGCCCAAAGAGCCCAAGAGCCCAAGAGCCCAGAGCCCAAGAGCCCAAGAGCCCAGAGCCCAAGAGCCCAAAGAGCCAAGAGCCAAGAGGCCCATAGACAGAGCCCAAGAGCCAGCCCAAGCCAACAGAGCCCAAAGGCCCAAGAGCCAAGAGCCCAAGAGCCAAGAGCCAAGAGCCAACCCCAAGAGCCAAGAGCCCAAGCCCAACCAGCCCAACCGAGCCCAAGGCCAAGAGCCAAGGGCCAAGAGAACCAATAGCCAAGAGCCAAGAGCCCAAGCCCAAGAGGCCCAAGAGCCAAGAGACCCAAGAGCCCAAGAGCCCAAGAGCCCAAGCCCAGCCAAAAAGCCCAAGAGCCCAAGCCAAGAGCAGATTTCCCAAGAGCCCAAGAGCCCAAGAGCCCGAGCCCAAAGAGCCAAAGCCAAGAGCCCAGAGCCTAAGAGCCCAAGAGCCCAAGAGCCCAAGAGCCCAAGAGCCCAAAGAGCCCAGGCCCCAAGAGACCAAGAGCCCAGCCCAGAGCCCCAAGCCCAGCCCGAGCCAAGAGCCCCAGAGCCAAGAGCCAAGAGCCCAAGAGCCAAGAGCAAGAGCCAGAGCCCCAAGGCCCAAGAGCCCAAGCCAAGAGCCCAAGAGCCAAGAGCCCAAGAGCCCAAGAGCCAAGAGCAAAAGCCAAGAGTCCAAGAGCGCCCAAGAGCCCAAGAGCCAAGAGCCAAGAGCCAGCCCAAGAGCCCAAGAGCCCAAGAGCCCAAGAGCCAAGAGCCAAGAGCCAAGAGCCCAAGAGCCCCCAAGGCCAGAGCAAAGCCAAGAGCCCAAGAGCCCAAGAGCCAGAGCCCCAAGAGCCAAGAGCCCAAAGAGCCCAGAGCCCAAGGCCCAAGAGCAAGAGCCAAGGCCAGAGCCCAAGAGGCCCAAGAGCCCAAGAGCCCAAGAGCCCAAGAGCAAGAGCCCAAGAGGCCCAAGAGCCCAAAGAGCCCAGAGCCAGAGGCCAAGGCCCAAGAGCCAAAGAGCAAGAGCCAAGAAGCCCAAGAGCCAAGAGCCCAAGGCCCAAAGCCAAGAGCCCAAGGAGCCAAGAGCCAAGAGCCAAGGCCCAAGGAGCCCAAGAGGCCCAAGAGCCCCCAAGAGCCAAGGCCCAGAGCCAGAGCCAAGAGCCAGAGCCCAAGAGCCCCAAGAGCAAGAGCCCAAGAGCCCAAGAGCCCAGAGCCAGGCCCAAGAGCCCAAGAAGCCAAGAGCCCAACGAGCCAAGAGCCCAAGAGCCAAGACCCAAAGCCAAGGAGCCCAGAGCCAAGAGCCCAAGAGCCAAGATTCCAAGAGCCCAGAGCCCAAGAGCCCAAGAGCCCAAGAGCCCAAGAGCCCAAGAGCCCAAGAGCCCAAGAGCCCAAGAGCCCAAGACCAAGAGGCCAAGAGCCCAAGAGCCAGAGCCCAGAGCCAAGCGCCAAGGCCCAAGGCCAAGGCCCAAGAGCCCAAGAGCCAAGAGCCCAAGAGCCCAAGAGCCAAGAGCCCAACAGCCCAAGAGCCCAAGAGCCAAGAGCAAGACCGCAGAGCCCAAGAGCCCAAGACCCAAGAGCCCACGAGCCCAAGAGCCAACTGGCGATGGGGAGGTGCCATGCCAGAATCCCCAGCCCTTGTCTTTCAGCCAGGTGTGCTCTGGACCTGCATGGGGAGTTGCCATGCCAGAATCCCAGCCCTGTCTTTCAGGCCAGGTTGGTGCTCTGGATGGCGATGGAGGTCCATGCCGAATCCCCAGCCCTGTCTTTCAGCCAGGTGTGGTGCTCTGGACCTGGCGATGCGGGGAGGTGCCTTGCCAGAATCCCCAGCCCTTGTCTTTCAGCAGGATTGGTGCTTGGACCTGCGAGGGGGAGGTGCCATGCCAGACCCCAGCCTGTCTTTCAGCCAGGTTGGTTGCTCTGGACCTGGCAGATGGGGGAGGTGCCATGCCAGAATCCCCAGCCCTGTCTTGTCAGCCAGGTTGGTGCTCTGGACCTGGCGACTGGGGGAGGTGCCATGCCGAATCCCCAAGCCTTCTTTCAGCCAGTTTGGTGCTATGGACCTGGCGATGGGAGGTGCAATGCCAGAATCCCCAAGCCCTGTCTTTCAGCCAAGGTTGGTGCTCTGGACTG